>NW_009928976.1:43974-51233 GCF_000696875.1 Nestor notabilis
AGGTCCTAATCTGTTAAAGAAATAACAGTGACATGACTGTTTTCCCTCCTGGCCCCCTACTTTTGTCTCTTCTGCCCACCAGAGTGTTTATACTTTCTCAAGCTGGGCTGGTTTGATTGCAGCAGCACAGACAGACCATGTGTATGCCCCTGATCCAGGGAGCTCTTACAGCAGAGAGAAAACATCGTGCTGCAGCTTTTTGCTTGGGCACCTCCTCCAATTATTAAGGGAATAGCCTCAAAGAATCTAAGGAATCACAGATATTCTGGGGGAAAAAATCTGTTGGCTGAGAGTCACTTTGTAGAGAAAGAAAAGAATGAACTAGCATCTTGATTCAACATGACTGTTATATCAATCATTTACTCTGAGTGGGTAGCAAAGATATGATCTAATAGGTGCAGGATTCTTATTTCCTGTTAGAAGCAGAGCATACCTTTAGTGTGAAATCAGAATGTTTTTATTTTGGTTTCTTCACCAAATATTTTTATCAGCTAATTTCAGTGGTAATGTGGTACAAAGCATAGAGGTCTTTGTGTTTCAGACTATATAAATCTCTTTAAGAACTTCTAGCTCTTTTATAAGGCTTTATAGTGCATATTTGCCAAAACTTTCAAGCCTTTTGTTTTCTAGTGATGTGCTCCCTGCATTGTCCAAGCTCAGGTTCAAACTTAGGTATAAAAGTCATTCTTTTCCTCTGAGAAAATGCTAGTGTGTGAACAATTAATGATAGTGCAATCATCCTCAGGGTTTACGTCTCTCCCATTCAAGAAAAAAAGATTAATTAGAATAAAATGGCAAGTGCCATCATCTGCTCTGAAAATCAGTGGTATACTCACAGTGATAAGCATCTGGACCAATATCCATGCTGATATTTAGGCATCTAACTACCCATGGATTTCACTGGGAATTCAGACACTTAATTAGGATTTAGTTTGAATATCTCTGTGCAGCTGGCTCCATGCCTGGTATGAAGTGTTAGCAGGATCAACCCCCTCAGCTCATGCGCTCAAATCTGCCGTGATCCTTCTGTAGGCAAGCCCAGGTACTCCCCAGTGACTCCAGTGGAGTCAGGAGAGCTGGGAGGCTGCGCCTGTAGAGCTCGTTTTAGAATCTGAGTCAAAGTTTTATTATGAATAAGGAACTTTCCATCTTTTTTTATTTTTTTTTTTTCTTTTGGCCTGTGTGGTGATTTCTTTTCCTCTAAGGTATCACGGAAGCAAAAGAAGTAATTGGAATAGGTTAGCAAAATACAAGACGCAAGCAAGTAATTGTTCCAGTAATCAGCCTTAAAAGGCTGGGACACAGATTTTCCTTCCAGGCTGGCTCCTTTCTCCTCCCTGGATTTAGAACCAGTTACTGTTATCTGTAGGTAGCACAGACAATGTTTGGACAGCGTAAACATTTCCACTAGGACAGGTTTGGAGTTACTGAAGTCACTGATCTTGCTCAGGAGGCAAAATTGTAGCTAATATATCCCAAGCAGGAACCAAGTAGCTCTTAATCCCGAGCCAGCCTTGCATTGACCTTGCCAAGCTATGTCCTTGCATCTGCTTGTATTATGAAATGTGTAAATAGACAAATGAACTCCACCTACTAAATAGCCCAGAACAAACTGAAGAACTGACATACCCTTGTTGTTATTCATTCCTTCACCCAGCTTTCTGTCAGCTGCAAACTTTATCAGCAGTAATACTGTCTCTTCCTCTGAACTGTAGAATATTACTGAATGTCACTGTTCACAGTGAGATCCCTGCACTACTACCTGTGCTATGCCTCTTGGAGCTCCCAGACTATGTTCTTTGCACCTTCTTGGCCTTTTTCAAGCTACAGACTGGATTCTGAATCAGTTTTCATAAAGTACTATTTTAAAATTGACATTTTATGAAGCGTACCCTGTAGATTTTTTTGGTTTCTTCTGTCAATTCCACTACTTTTAACAAAAAAATAAAGAATGTAATAATGAAAACATTTTAAGCATTTAAGACCTGTATTCTGTTTCATCAAGGATTGATATTATCTGGGTAGTGATACTTTGGCTTTATAACTTATTGCATCTCATCACAACCTTGTAATAGTCTTATCTGGAACTGATGCTGTGTTGACCCTTTTGTAGTTACCCAGAATTCCCTGGTTTTATAGAAATGTTGGTATATAGATTATTTTCTGCAAATCCCCTGCTTTTGCAAGATTTCTTAAATAAAAATTGTGCAAGCTCAGAGCTCCTTGGACAAATCTTCAAAACTCTGAAGTGTAAGTTGTCTCAATACCTGAATCCAGGCATAGGACAGTGTGATAAGTGAGGTTTGTTCATCAAAAGGTTTAAGGGGTATGTTGCTTGTTATACTTTAAGAAACTCTTTGTAACTGTTGTTTGTGAAACATCTTTTTCTTTGTGAAGGGAGAGGGAAAGTCAATTGTACTATTATGGAAAGTATGCTTTATTAAAGTAGGATAAATGCTTTTAGAGAAGGAAAAGGAAGGGGGGCTGGGTGGTTCGACTCGGTGTCTTGTTCCAGAATGTTGTAAAGCTTATAACCATATAAAGAATGGAGGTTGAGGGAGTGGTTAGCCTAATGAGAGAAACTTCTTGAAACTCCTCGAAACTTCTCGAAGCTTCTTGAAACTTCTCGATGGTGAAACCCCAGCAATGAAAAGGAACCAATGGAAAGGAGATCTGGACAAAAAAGATAACGGGATAGGCTGAAGCCAAAGTATCTGGACAAAAGGGACAACAGGATTGGCTGAAGCCAAAAATCGAGAGGTATAAGGGACAGCCTCCCAGGGGCCCGGTGTGCGTCTTGCGTGGAGCGGGGACTCCCCGGCGCACCCAGCGCTGTTTTTTTATCTGCAACCGCTTGCTCAATTCAATAAAATTTACGTTTTCAAACGAGAGTGGCTCACTCGTTTATGACAATCAGTATGATACAAAGTGCTATGAGGAACCAAGGGAGGGAGCGAGCACACGCATATTCATAAATACATCACGTAACAATGGGCATTATACCCATGTTTGGTGATTTAGCACTGAGATTCTGGGCTGAAATCATAGCCTATGTCCTCTTCAGGTTGTTTTAAGGGCTGTAAATTACCTTGTGGTAATTGAAGTTCAATCAGGGAACTGCCTCCGTGTGAAATAACCCTGCATAATCTACTGTTTTCTCTTCCACAGCCAAAATTCAGAATGGCTCCTTGACCTGCTTTTACCAGGCATGGCTATGTGCAGGACCGATGAAGTCCACACCAATGTAGAGTTTTCTTTAAGTGCCTCCAAGGCTTGGAAACTGAAGATTGCCATAAGGTAAGAGGCTATAGATGAAATAATCCTTCCCTGTATTTTCTTTGTACTTTGCCAGTGTTAACCAGTTCATCCTTTGTATTTTGAGACTTAGAAGTTCAAGTATTTTGCTAGTTAGCGCTTTCTGCAGACAGTAAGAAACCAAAGTGCAGGTTAATTTCCAAACCAAAAGAAAGGTGCACTATCTTTATAAAAAAAAAAAAAAGGAAAAGCCCACTCAACAATTACTTTCCAAGGCAACCACTTAGGCAATTTGCCAGAAAAACATAAAATGCTGTCTATCATCTGCAATGTGCATCTTGCTCTTGCAGCTTGTCCCAGTGGCTGGTTTCAAGCCTTTGAATAAAACCTAAGAAAAAGATGTATTTCAAGGAATAGTCCTGGAAAGCTTTGATTCATTGCTTGTGTTCAGGATTTGCGAGATGTACTGTAATTGCGTATGTTATTACTCTTGCAATATTTTGTATTACGTTACTGCATGTTTATAGACCAAAACTTTATAGACAGATAGAAAGCAGCCTGAGAAAGAGGGGATACATAAATCAAGGTATAAAACTGCCCTGAATAATATTTTATGTTTCACTATATTGACCTGGAATTACAGGATAAAGACATTTTCCACTGGTGCACTGTTCTTTTGTTGCTTTCTCTGTATGTCTGTTTCAGGCTTGTTGGAGTTCTTCATTAAATCCAGAATCTGCATCAAATGATCTGTAGTATGCTGCAGCACATAAAGGTTTCAAAGCAACAATTACTCTATTATTTCAGCAGAGATTACCTGTTTGAAATGAAAACCCACACTGAATCCTTTCTGACCTGGTCCTTATTGTGATACTGATAACAAGCCACACTTTCCAGTCTTTATCTTACCTCCTACAGGGTAATCTTTTCTTCTGGAGCTTAATTCTGCTAATAGCACCCTTGACTGGGTGCCAGACAACAAACACAAGCAGGTGAAAAATGAATGGCTCCAGTCTGACCGCTGATAACTGCTCAAGACTTTATATTCTTGGAATTCCCTCCAAAATATACAAATTGACTGGTGGACAATCAATTACATTCCTTGTATGCTTCACCCTCCTTCAGACTGGTTATTCTTTGAAAGAAATTGTGATGATCTTTTCTACGGTTTCAGATTCTTTTTTTTTCTTTTCCCTCTTCCTCCAAACAACAGTAAATAGTAATTCCAGATGGCAGAAATTACTTTTAAATTAAACCAGTTAATACAGGGGATGTATGCTTATCTAATTCCCCCTTTTTAAGTGGTAACAATATGATGGAAATGGATAAAACTGATGTGCAGCAAAGGTATGCAAAATAGTTTGAGATTGTAAAGTGCTTTTCCCCCCCATTTTCTGATTTACTGTCCATGAAAATGAATTATAGACTTGTGAAGAAAACAGAAGTTTTTATTTGCTGAACTCAATAGGCTGCTTTCTGGGGACTTGAACTCTGCAAAGTGCTGAAAAAAAGATTACTGCATTCCACTGACAGTTTTTCTTTTTGAACCAAATGGGAGGGATGACAGTATGCTGTGCTCTGCCTTTCTGCTTCCCAACAAAAATCTCTGGACTGTTCATTGTTCCTCTGCTGTGTGCATAAAAGTCAAGCCCTGAAGCACATGCTTAAAAACGTTGCTAAATTATGCATTTGAGCCTGGACTTGGCTTTAATCAGTTCCTCTTAAAACCAGTGAGTGCAGAAGAGCCTTAGCACCTTGCAGGTTTGGACCATGTGTGAATCAAAGCCATTATCATACGGAGGGTGGTGTAAATGGACCTCGCTTCACTGAAACCAGTGAGCAGGCATTAATTTCCACCAGCTGAAGATTTGGTTGGGGAGTCATTTGATTGTTCCAAAGTGATTTTGCCTTTACCATTTGAGTATATGATTATAAACTACATAGTTAGTGCTAAGGGGGAATATGGTTGGCTTTGCTGGAAAATATAAAAGTATCCACTGTTCCTTCAGGGAAATCATTTTAATAGATAACAGCATGTTGTACAATGTTTCATCAGTGACATTTAGATCTAAATTAGGAGCAGTTGTGAGATGGGTTGCCGATTTTCTTGTGATAAAAGGGAAATAGTTCAAGAAATATAGACCAGATGTTATCTTAATCCAATCCTCATGTACAAGAGCACACTATGAGACAGTAATAATAGTCCCTTCTACCTGTTTCTAATTTTCCTGCTCTGAAACACCCCCTGTGAAAAATAGATTAAACCAACACATCGTTTATGAATTGGCACTAGGCGGGTTTGAGTTTGTATGGAATGCAGCATCCGTGGCACAAACTGGAGGGTGCAGTGCTAGGTTTTGATACATGTTTAAAAATGCTCGTTTGACAGTAACATTTAAGACAGCAGCTCTTAGTGATTTAAAAGGAGAGTAGCCAGTTTGGGTTTGAATCAGGCTTTTGGTTCAGCATATCCCTACACAGTTTCAAATTTGTCATCAGTGTTTCTGGGCAGTATATGTTATACAATCCTCAGCAGGCCAAAAAAGAGGGGGTTGATCCTCAGCTGCTGTAAATCAACACTGATCCATTGATTTAGATGGAACTACACTGATTTGTACCATCTTATGCTCTGGACAAAGTGTATTAACTTTCCCCCTGAAAATCCTCCACAACAAAAAGCTCCATTCACAGTCCTACAGCATAAACAGTAACTAATGTGTCTCTGTTCTCGCAATAATGTTTAATACCTGCATCATTTCCTACTTGCTGAGGCAGTCGAAACATTACTCTTTGCTTTGACGTAAGAAGTTGAGTGCTGTGCATTTGTAATATTTGGGACAGCTTTTTCTATGGCTGTCTGTCTTCGTAAAACATTTTGCTGGAATATTCCTGTCTCTTGGCATCAATATGCCATGGAGGCATTTGAGCAGCTGTCTAGAGACTCAGGAGGCAAGACTTTCATTTTCCTTTGAGGAACACAGTAATATGAAAATACATTATTCAACACTATAAGAACTACTGAGGCTCTTTGTCCACTGGCAATAGCAATAGCTGTGGGGATAGCAATAATGCTAACAGTGTTAATAAGACTGCTTTACCTAGAGTAAACGCCTTCATATTTTGGACTATTCAAAACTATTTTCCAAGCAGAGTAAAATCCCGTTTTCGTATTTCTATGAACAGGGGGAACAAGAGCAGGCAATGAGGCAATCTTCAGAGGCTGCCCACATAGCTGGCTGTCAGCTGCAAGGACTGTGTGAGGACAGAACCAAAGTTTTCCTTTGGAAACTCACTTCTTTGCTCTTAATTTATTTTTAAAATGAATGTGTAGTGTTGCAAATGGATTCACACCTCTGTGTTTTTTTGGTTGGTTGGTTTTTTTAAACAGCTTAAAAGATAAATGGGCAAGCTTATGTTGGAAAGGGTGGCTCTTAAGACCTGAAAGAGGCTGTAGGCTCATACTGGAGAGCTGGAATCTCATGGATACCCATAAAAGGTTCATAATCTGGCTGGACATCTATAAAGACTCATGGGTGATGTATCAACACACTAGGGAAAAAGTGTTCAGTATTCCTGTAGAAGAATATTTTTACTGTGTTTTAACCTGTTAATCTAACAGCTGTCATTTTATTGAAACTGTCTCTGTACATCAAGGCCCTGCTTATCTTCTGAGGGTCTAGTTTTGTTTGATTCTGTACAAATACATGCATTAAAATTCTCTTGAGTGAGGCAGTGTAGTAAGATGAGACAGGTGGATCAACAGGAACAGGAGGGGATGAGATCAGAAAGGAATGGCGCAAGAAGATGCGAAAATAGAGTCCAAGTTGTCACATGCCCTGGACTGCTCACATCAACAGGAACACTGTCATTTGGGATAAGAATGCTTCAGAAATACAGATAGAAATCTTGATGGATTAAAGTAGAATTAAAGAATAAATATTATTATTTAATAATAAAGAATAACAATATTCTTTAATATATAAATAATAATATACTTCTTTAAG
>NW_009928977.1:0-80043 GCF_000696875.1 Nestor notabilis
ATATAATATATATAAGAAATAGGGCTCCCTTTATTCCTCTGCAAGATCTCTGTAATTGTGCAATATAAAGCTGTGAATATGCACTGACTGGGGATCAAGTAGGAAATCTAAAGAGGACCTTTAGTCCTACAATTCTTACTAGTTTAGCTATGTTTTAGAGTATTATTTCTGAGTTAAAGTTTTAAATGCATGTATTTAAAAACTTCTATTGATTATAAAATCAACTGAATATAAAACTTATTAAAGCTCAGTATTCTGTCATAAACTAGAATTTAAGAATTACGGGAATTGGAAGAGATTGGTGGGATTTACTTTGTTTTTCAATTTGTTCAAATAGCAATGGCGGTTACCTAATTATCTTCGATTTCCTGTGAGAGACAAAAAGCAAATGTCTTTTCAACACGTGGCTTTTGCATAGCATGAAGATGTGATTACCTTCTAGTAGCTGGCCTGTAGATCTAGAAAATTTTTGTTTGAGCTGATGAAGATAAATTGCAAAAGTGAATAGACATAAGATTTATGGCATCTTAGAGATGTAGCATGGATGCCAGCCTGGTAAGAGCTAACCAGATTCTTAGCCTACTTAGAAATGTGTAAGAGAAAAGACCTGTATATACATTTTTATTTTTTTTTCTTTTGTGTATGAAAGAACAGCTTTTCCTCGAGACACAGAAGGAAAAATGCAATATTAGGGTAATTGATAAACAACTACTTTCTTCTCGGCTTTGTTTTTATGCAGATCGTAGTCAATTAGTAAGATCTAGGAAGTTCCTGTCCTCTGCAGAGGGTCTACAGTTGTCTCAATGCTACTGGCACCCCAGAATTTCTGATCATCATCACATCTGGCCTCACTCAAGAGACAGTGATAAACTACATACAGTTAGCCTACTAAAATAATTATATTGCATGTAGTTTTTACTTACAGTGATATAAACTGTAAGGCTCAGTGAAAGATGCATTCCTTGCTGCTGCGTAAAAACGAATAGCCACCAAAGGGGAAGGCAAGAATTTAAACTTTTCATTGCAGCAAGGAGTTGCTTAGTAACTGGTCCAGCTCAGGGGATAACGTTTAGTGTTAGTAAATAAATACTTGCATGTCTGTTGGAAAGGAAAATCTCTAAGACACCAGCCAGATTGTCTCCCATGTCAGGCAGGAACTGGAGTGTTGAAGTGAAGGATGAACCTCCTATATCATGGTTCAAAGGAGAGCTAAGCCATAGGAGCTTTTGGATGGCATGAGAAAAGGCTGTATGCCTTGTGATCTGAAATTCTGGTTACTGCTCTGTTATGAGGGATGAGTAAATCAACGAATCAACAGACAGAAGTTTGTTTGTTTAAGCACCTTTTGTTTGGTTGGTTTTTTTGTTTGTTTCTCCAGCCCTCTCAGTCTCCTTTGTTATTTGATATTCAGTAATGGGCTGACTGGGTTCCAACTGTGGCTTTATAATTGCTGCAAATATATAACAAAAGTATATATTGCAAATATAAAAAACAAAAAAACCCAAACCTTTTTGCTTCTAAGCAATCTACATTTCTATCAGATGTATGAGATCCAATTCTAGAAACGTAATATATGCTGCTCTGTACTGAGACTTTGGAAAAATCTGACCACTACTGTTCTTCTAGCTTCTGATTTCTTTAATCTAAATGTTTTTCAGAAAAATCAGTTCTGAGCATGCTCTCTTAGTTAATTTTTACATAATTGGAGCATGCTTATCGTTATTTAGAGATTTGGGTACTTTAAAATAAGTTGTTAAGCAACTTTAAAGCCTACATTCTCAAAATTTCAGGAGAGAACTAGACATGTGAATCACTTTGACATTTTTAAAAATATTGCTGCAATCCTCTCTTTCATCTTGTAATTTTAAAGGATTAAAGGCTTGACTGTCCTTTTAAGTCACAAGGCTGCATTATCACTGAAAGGAATGGCACTGTATTTCAAGATGTATAGAACTATCTATCCTTGGAAGACTTCAGAAAGTATGCTTGTCAACCAGATAGATGTAAAGATCATCCTGAGAACTGGGATGTCTGGGGAGACACGGGCAGCTCCAGGAGTGCTGGTTTAGGGAGCTACGCTGTAATTAAAAAGCCATTTTTATTTTATTTTTATATTTTTTTTTTTTTCAACTAACTGTTGTGAATGTTTCAGATCCTGTTCTTGGGTTTAGTAGCAGGTAAACAGAGAAAATCCAGGTCTTCGGGAAGAATAGAAGGAAGGAGATAGGTTTGAGGCTTGCTTGGTCTGAGGTACCACAATAAATACTCTCTGATAAAAGATAATGGAAAAAGATGTAGGTTGGCTGAAAGCACTCCATTTTGCTATCATAATAAGGCAACAATAAACATATGTATATCTTGGGTGAAAAACAGCACTCAAATATAACCTGACTTTTTTTTTGCTCTGCCCAGGGCTGCTTAGCACATATACTTAAGTGCCAAAGTACTATCAATGTTTATGTATCTCTCACTAGTTCCTAACGTCGTATGTGATAGCACTGAAACATTCTATCTCATCCTTGCCCTTTGCTTTCCCAGAATTAGTCGTGGTGTTGATGGATGTCTTCGTATCCAAAAGCATCTGTGGTTACACAATGAGGCAGAGGTCTGTTGAAGGAAAGTATCCATCTAGCTGTTTCATTGGCAACATCTCTTCTCGAGCACCCTGCTGCAAGGCCCTCCAGTAGCACTGCATATCTCACATTCTGTAAACATGGTGTTTCCTGGACTTGCTTGTTTAGTATCCTGGGCTTTTACACTTGGCTGGTTTACCTCTCCTTTCTTAAAGATAGTTCGTCAGATATTCCCTCCTCCAACCGGTCTGTTGTCACCTCCTTTCCTTGACCTTTGTGCTGGTCCCATCCTGCTGTGCTTCCAAAACGTAGCATCAGTCCTCCTATACACCATTCATTTCTCCATAGCCAGCCTTCCAGATAAAGTTTTGACTTAAAGTAAGAAACTTGGAGGCAAGGCATTTAGCTGTCTTGATTTAACCTGAATCACAAAGAATATTTGTGAAATAAATTGTTATTTGTTTTACAACAAATATATTGTCCTCTCTACAATGATAGAGAAGGTTTATTGAAGAGTGAGAAATTATTATACTTCAAATGACAGGTAGAATTTCAAATTGCAAACTAAATCTCATCATAAATGCTTTGATTTCAAATCTTCATATCACTTCTGCTGCACTGAGGGAGTCATAAGCTTGCATGCTGTCTGCTACAGCTCCATACAGTACATAAGGGAGCCCAGGAAAGCTCTGTATTATATTATTATACAACATGCAGCCATCAGATTTCATTAAACTCTCGCTGGTAGATTGGTCTCTAAAAATAAGTCCTTTATTCCCTACGGGCTTCTATAAATTGTGACAGAATTCATCATGATTTCACCTTTGATAAGACAAATGGAAGGAGATCTTTAAACTTATTAGGAATGGCCTGTATGAGCTACATTCACTTACTAACTTTATAGGTTGGATTAGTAAGGATGGTTGTAATTACAGTATCCTGTCTACAGAAAGGATGATAAATGTCTCTGCTTCCAGCTACTATGATGGAGGGAAAAAAACCCAAACAAACAATCAAAAATGTTAGATAGATAACATTGCAGGAGGGCTGATCATCTTAAGGACAGCTTTTTTCTTTCTGGAGAAAAAACTGTAACGTCTTACAGAGGCTTCTGCTTTTTGATCTCTGCTTGCTTAAGACACACATTCTTTCAGGAGTCTACAGGGCCTGAAGTCTCACACTGACCAAAACCCGCTAATGTCTTACAGCCATTTTCCTACTACTAACTTTTTTTGAATGCTGCATTCTTAGGAGGCTGATAAGAAAAGACAAAACATCCAGTGTACTGCATCTGCCAATAGCAGATCCTTTGAATGGAAACACCATTCCATTGTACTAGAGCTTTAATTTTTCCTTTATTTGTTGCCTTTTATTTAAACAAAAGGATGTGGATGTAGCAAATCTTAGCAGAAAAGTTGCAAACCATAAATTTCAATATCTTTTTTTTTCAATCTCAGTTATCTTTCCTCTATAGCTTATATTGACTTTTCTTGAAGCTAGATAGTTCTGGCTGTCAAATGATTTCAGCTGTCTCACTGATTTGAAAGTCTAATAAATTTAACATGAAATTGTTATGTTTTAAAGCTGCGATCTGAAAACAATTAACAGAAATTTACCTCTGTTCTTTAATTCAGAGTGTTGAGCTACCACAGGTAATTGTATTTCTGCTTTGTGTACAGTATCAATGGGACATTGGGTATGGTGACAATGGATGTAGCAACTTGAAGAAGGATTCGGGGATCATTTGATGGCTGAATAAAAATGAAAATATCAAGTAGTGACAGGAACATTTTATAGCCATTTTTAATTGAACATTAAGACTGGTTCTGGTTTATCCATTCAGCAAAGAAGCTGCTGAATTTTGAGAAATAACCTTAATGTGAGAGGGAGAAGAAAGTATTTCTCTTATTAGAGTTGCTTAAGAAGTGACCTCATCACAGCCTGGAGCAGAATTGTGTTGGAGACTGTTGTGCAGGGTAGAATTTGCTGTAAACAATCAGGGAAGAAACTCCTGTTGTCCAAAAACACCAGCTGCCTCCGTGGTGCCTGTCCTTTAAATTACAGGCAGGTCTTGGTTTGGTAGAAAACTCCCAACTTTAATAAAATCCAGTAAGAAAATTATTTCATACTCTTTTGATAGGAGTCAGAGGATTTATAGGCTACAGACAGTGTAAGCAGGTAACAGGTATGTAACATTAAACAGTATGTTTTTACCTGCTGAAAGATAAAACAGATTTAGAAGTGATTACTGAAATCAAGAAGCATCCTCTGAGACATCCATCTTCTTAATGGAAGTGCTATTGTGAAAATATTGGCTTTTTACAATAATGTAGGGGTTTTTTAATACATGGAAAGCTTATGTTCATGTAACAATACCACAAATTTGGTTTAATGATTAAAAAAACAGAAACTTCCTAAAATTCTGGTAAGGAACAAAAACCCCAAAACATGCAAGAGCAGCAAGCCAAAACTCAACCTTCCACAAATAAATTATGTGTGACAGAACATCCAGTTGTTGTCTGGAAAACACTCCAGAAACTTAATTTGGTGCTTAATTGATAGATCTTTCTGGTTGTATTCAGTCATCTCAGCCTACTGCAGAGAGGAAAGTTTTTATCTGTTAGTCACAGAGAAACAGCAGTTTCAAGAGTGCTCATGGAATTTCCACCTCATGTATTGTGAAAAGGATTATTTATTGATTTCTGATCAATTGATGTGTGAATAAACACAGAGATGGCATCAATAATGCCAAATACCCATGGACAAGACTTTTCATGATGATTGCCAGTTCCTAAATCAGAAAAAAAATTGAAAGTATTATTTCACTCTGAACTTTCAAGGCTGGGTCCCAGTTAGTAAAAACTGAACAGATGTACTGTGGCTCGTATTATACCAGGGTAGAGGTCCAAAAATCCTTGTTTATGTGGGCAAATATTTTTCTTTGTAGTATCTGTAATTGAAATTACTTGATTTAAGGTAGGGTGTCTGTGAGTAATATCTGTCCCCTATGTGTAGAAGATGGTATCTTTGGGTCAGTAGAGCATGTTTGTGAAAGAACATCTCAGAAGTAAAACTTGGAGGCTTGTGGAGCCCACTAAGGGGCTACATTTTGAGTGAATGTGTGGGAATGGAAATGAATCAATTTGGAAGAAAAAAGTTCTTTTTAAGTAACCCAGACTCATAGTTAAAGAATCAAAATATGAGTTGGAATATATTCTGTACAGACCTACACAAACACTACCTAACCCCCCTTTTTTTTGTGTGTGTGTGTGTTCAGGCAAACTGTGTACTTTTTCCCTATTGGAACAAGGTCAGAACTTCCAGGTAGACTTTTATGATGTGGGGGAGGAAGGAGGGCACACTTTGTTACTGGTAGGTAGTTTGCCCCGTTCCCCACCAGCCAGCGCAGGGATGCGGTGTGGGGCATACTTTGGGAGTGGTGCAGGCTTCCTGGCTGCTATGCAGCACCACAGCTGCTATGGTTTGGCTTGGGAGTCTGTGCTGGTGGCGTGAGAAACAAATGAGAAAATGATGCAGATGGCTTTTATCTACAGCAGTGAAAACATCTTAAGTTTGTCCACTGTTTCCATGGTGACCATGCCATCATATAGTCTCCCTGAGTAACAGGCAGGAGGAGGAGAATGCTCAGAGTCTTGAAATGTATAAACCAGCATGTTCTTATGAGAAATTGTTTCGTTCAAAAAGCAGATAGATAAGGGTGGGGTTTTTTTCAGAACTGCATCTGTGCTTGCATTTGTATAATCTCACAATGACAGTGGCTCTATTGATGGGACTGTCAGCTGTTCAGAATGACATGTATGAGAAGTAAGCCCCTATTGATCAGGTGGAATTATTGAGAGGCTTGCGATACCTGGATAACAGGCTAATCTGCACATTACATCCTTTCTGGTTTTGGGTGTAGTCCTTGCATATTCTGGAACTGGGTGACTTGTGAACCACCTTCACTGGAGGCTTTGCTGTGTTTTTTGTTCTCAGTGTGCATTAAGTAGATTCCCACCTTTTGCTCATGCTGATAAATGATTCTGTAATATTGTTTGGTTTCAGTTTTGTGTTTTAAAGAAAAGAAGAAGGAAAAAAAGTGGTCCCTTAGTGACATGGTTTAGTGGTGGACTTGGTAGTTCTGGGGTAATGGTTGGACTTGATGATCTTAGAGGTCTTTTCCAATCTACTTGATTCTGTGATTCTATTTTCTGCTGACAGGACTGGATCTGGGTGGCAGGGGAGGGCTCCCTGGGTGCTGGCTGCTATGGTCTGAACTGGGTAGAAGATGCTTCTGCTGGAAGGACGGGCAGCACATTGTGCTGCTCTCAGGGAAAGGGTGCAAGTGGGGAAACTTTAGGGGTGCCTGGGAGGGGACTGTGAAGGAGCAGTCATGCGTGGTGAGCAAGGAGCTTTGCTCACAGGCCAGACTGGGGGGTTTCCACCTTGGGACCCCAAATTGGCTTCAGTCATATCACTATGTGCCTTTGTTGCCCCAAATCCTTCCTTGTTAGTCATGTCTCTTTGTTCCTTTCTTCTTGCAGTTAGATGTGGAAGGGATGGGGGTTATGCCCAGAACTTGTTTAATCAGATTTTCCATCTGTTATTTTTCTTTTTGACTTCAGTTACCCTCTGCCCTGGATTGCCCTTGCAGGTGGCAGCTCAGGTGGCCCAGTTCCTGGGCACAAGGCGTTCCTATTCAGCTGGGAGCCCAGAAGGACACTCCATGAATATGCAGAAGGCTGTTTTTCATTTACATGAAATTGTTATACATACATAAATATGCAGTGCATATTTATCATCTGCATCTGCAAGACACATCTACTGTATCTAACAGATCCTGTAGAAAAGCGGTAAATTTTTGCGTTTAGAAGACAAACTCCCAGGAAATGTTTCACTTGTGTTTTCTACAAAGCTAAGGCACACAAAGGTAGATGTGGGAATCCACAACTCCAGCAACTTAAACGAGTACTATGGACCCAGTGGCCACTGTTGACTAGGGCTGAAACAGCATGAGCTTCTGTTATGCCAAAAATCTTGTTTATAGGCAAAAAGGATGCTTATAAGTAAGCAGATAAGCATATACTTCATGTAAGTAAAGGCAAGTATTTATTCTCAATATAATTGAAATATTATGAATCTAAATATTAGTTGTAGAAAAAGCAAGGCTAATAATGCCATCTGTTAAATTTTTTTATGCACAAACCTCTCGGGTTTTGGCTCATTCCTGGTGTTATGCTCACCCATCCACTCTTCCTCTTGGTTCTAAGTTTGGACAGTCAGGTTGGTCCAGCAGGACTTACTCTTGGTAAGCCCATGCTGAGTTTTTCCAGTAACCTGCTCCTTCATGCACTCAGAAGTGTATTCTGAGAGGACTTGCCCCAGTATTTTCCCACATCTGGGGTCTTTTTCACTCCCTTCAGGATCTTTAACCCTGTTTCAGGGTCATGACAGCCAATGCTACCACTGATTATCACATGCCCATCCAGTTTTTTCCTTGTTAGTGAACAGCAGATTCAGCTGTGCATCATACTGATTGGTCCATTCTGTACCTGTAGCAAGTTATCTCTGACATCCTCCAAAAATCTTTTCAGCTATTTGTGTCTTGCCACATTGCCCTTCCAGCAGATGTCAGGGCAGTTATAGTCCCCTATGAGGATGGGACATTGGCTTTGTAGGTTCTTACCTTGTGGTAATTCACATCAAGGAAACATCTCAGAAAGCTTCATGGAAAGAGTTCAGTCTTGCACCTTGATTATTGCCTTCCCTATATTTCTGGTTTAAGAGATTCCACAGAATCAATTAAGATAAAAATTGATCTCACCTTCCACACTGGCAGGTGTGTCTGCTCAGAAGTGTAAAGCTGTGATTTTACTATTTCCTTATATTATCATGCCAGACAGTACAGTCAGGATTTTTATGCTAGTAAACTAGTTGTAGTGCAAATATTAGGGAAAGCTTAAGAAGTACTCAAAGGTACCTTCAATTTCACTGGAGGTGTTGTGTCATTGTTGTCCTCTCCTGAAAGAAAGACCCTGGTATTCAGTAACTAATAATATAATTATGGAGAAAATGGATAGCCTTTTGAGTGTACTTCTCATTAAATGTGCAGAATACAATTAGAAGTGAGTTGCTCTGTGGAAAAAAAAATGTTTAATAAAGCCTGGTGTCCTGGGGATTTAAGTCCTTTGTCCCTCTGCCTGATCTCTTCATGCATTGTGATGAGTGTAATTTCAAGCTTGCTTTGTGTCCACAGTGGTTTTAGGCCTTCTTAGCCTTTATATAATTGCCAGCTACCTTGTCTTCCCTAATGCCTTGGGAAGAGGCAGCTGTGGCTAATGGGGAGTTTGTGTGTGGCCAGACAGTACCTGTATCTGTGCTGACCAATTGGCAGATGATTGATCTTGTGGTACTGTCTCACCTGACAAGTAGAGAGCTCTAGTTTACATCTTCCTGTTACTTGTTCATTAGTTTTCATCCAACTTAAAAATAATCCTTCAGGTTTTTTTTTTTTTTTCAGAAAGGTAAAGGGATAAGAAGGGAGAATGATGGCTGAGAGGATGAATTCCTGGAGGTGTGGGCTAAAACCAGGCTGAAAACAACTGGTAACACTCAAGAAACGAAAAAGCAAAGAGCAAGAAGTGATTTATGTTTCTTACAGCTTTAGGATTTAGTGCCTGGGGATTAAAAAGCAGCTTTTCCTCACTGTGGTTTTTTTTGCTATAGGTAGGACAAGCCTCCCCACGTGTAATGCATTCAGTCTAGGGAAGAATCTGCGCTAACACCTCTGTTAGGAATTGACAGAATGATTCTCAGGGCAGGATTTGGACCTTGCCATTTTTGGGAATGGGATGGTCCTTTGTGGATTGCAGTCAGTCAGCAGAGAACCAGAATTTGTATACAATAACACAAGTAATAACCAGTATGGAGGAGGGAGGAATAGCACTGAAAGGAAAATCTATCACATTGAAATAGAGGTAAATTCTAAATTCATCTTAAAGTGAACAGAAGTCACAACAGTGGCTCAGGGTAATTCTTGAAAATGATTTAGGAAAAAAATGAATACGGACATGTGTATTTCTGCTGGAAGATTCCAAAGTGTTAACAGAACTGCTATAAATGTGTTTCTAAAAATACACATTTATTAAGAATGTCAGCGGAGCTGCATGAGTTTTCACCAGGGCTGACTTACTTTATTTTTATAAATCTTGCCTGCTTTCATGGTCTCTAATGCAATTTGCAATTCCTTATTTGCATATTTATTTCTTAACCTTAAAGTAGTTACAAAATATATAACCATCTCCATTTTATTATGTATCTCACGCTTGATTTTAAATTAAAGGATAAGAGCCAATTCATTAAACTGTAAGCTATGACAACTGCAGAGATTCTTTGAATGAATTTTCTAGTGAGTGAAATTGTTTGTGTGGGGTTTTTTGGGTTTTTTTTTTTTTGTTGTTGTTTTTTTTAACTGTAGCTATATTTTATTTTTTTTTTAATATGATCATGAAACATTTTAAGTTTGGGTGTTTCTGTTGTTGTACGATAGCAGGTGTGTACCAGGTAATTCTGCATTTAAAATGAAATGTGAGTTTGCTTCTGCAAGAATTGCCATGTCAATACTCCTACAGAGCTGCTTTGAGGTAGAGGAACTCGGGTATGTCATTCCCTCTCCATTTACAAATCCTTCTGAAATAATTCATAAATATTAGCTCACTGCAGGAGGAATATGCTACATAATGACAGCATGTCTAGTCAGCCAGCCTATCCTGTGATTATAACTGGTATTGTAAATGAAATTTTTCTAGAAGTAAGATTATTACAAGGAGACAGAATAAGAGAAAAATTTCCTCCTTCTATGAGATTTCGCTGTCCATAAGAACACATCTCATAGAAATATTTTTGAGACATCTATAATATTTCACACTTACTGGTATTGTAACTATGTAAGTCATCTATGTGATTTCTATATGGAAAACATCCACTGAAAATTCTCAATATTACTGAAATTTTGTACAGAAGTGAAGGCTGACAATTTGGGTGGCTTTCTTGTTTGCAGTATATTGTACTTCTTTTGGGGAAGAAACAGAATTGTACTTAAATCTTCATGTATTTGAATCATACAAATTGCTTAAATATATATAAATTGCTTTTCCAGATAATGGACACAGTGTTCTAATAAGTGGTGCTTTAAGATTAAATGAGTCAGTTTTGGTTTAAAATGTAGCATTTACATAGTATTTTACTGCTGTGAATATAAAAAAAATGCATTACAGTGTTGTCTTCTCAGTCTCCAATTCTTCCCATTTCATGCCCTCCTTTTGTGTCAGGCATATGAGTCTCCCTGAATGTCTTTAAATTGCAGTTCCAGCTTGATGTTTTTCAGAGTTAGTATTGTTATCATGTATGAAAGTGTAATGCTCTTCACATACTGGGCCACGTTTGATTTGCTTGGGTTATCTATGTGCTCTGAAAGATAGATCATTCTAAGATATCTTTGGAGTATATATATTATTCTGAAATACATACTACAGAAGATATTTCAGAATGATTGTTTAAAAAGGGATTTCCCATCTTCAGGAGAAAGCAAAACCCCAACCCACCTTCAGGCTCTCTTGCGTTCCTTCATGCTTAGGGAAACGCTAAGCTGAGGAATGTGGCTGAATATGTGCTGATGAAGGCAAAAAAATTGTGATTACTGACAAAACCTACTATTTCCTTCTGCAGAGTGGACCTGTTAACAATATTGTTACTCAAGGAAGGAAGCACAACTGATATATAAAACTGCTACCCCCATAATAGAGGAACAAGAATATCAGAACAAGAGGCAGATGGAGACAGAAAGGTCAAGCGATACTGGGTGTGTTATGTGTGGAACCAGAGACGTGCTGGTTTCAAATGCTGAGCATAGGAACTGGGAAAGAAGTGTGACTTAGAAATGCAAGCCTTACTTTTCTAAAAATCGTATTGTTTCGGTTTCTGATGTTTTGGACATTTTTAGGGATTGTGAGGCATTTTTTTCATGACGTATAAAGTCCTAGTCTATTGATGGTCAGGGTCCTCATATATATCAATTTGGAGATGCAGAGGTACCAAAGACTCTAATACTTCTGAAGATTTGGTTTTAAGACTTTTAAAATACTGAGCTGCTAATTTCTCATTTCCACTATGTGGAAGCCCTTAGGTTTCAGTTCTCATTTCAGCAATTTTTAAGATTGCAACAGCTTCTTCTGTGTTACGAATGTGTAGTCTCATATATTAACTGACGGTGAGTGACCTGGGTCTTTTTTATGTCTGTGGTGTTTCCAGTTGTTATAAATGACACTAGTTGGGAATGCTGCATCAGATCTCTAACTTATTGCAAGAACAAAATGACTCTTAATAGTGTGCCAGCATGAGGAAGAAGGTTGTAATTTAGAGACCAAAAAGAGAACTAAGAGATGTTAATTATCTCATCCCTTTGTACATTTGTCATTTTTTAACTGGCCACTATAGTTTTAACATACAAAAGAACTCTCTCCCTTTTCCATTTTGCTACCTAATGCCAATTTATTGGTGTGGCTGTGGTCTTTTGTTGCAGTGTAACCTCAGAATTGCTTTCTGCGAGCAAATTGAAGACTGATTTTTTTTTTTTTTTTTTTTTTTTTTTTTTGATGTTTAGCTCAAGATGTTTTAATCCAAATGGGTAATGAGATGATCTTAATCTTACTGAGAAGATAGGAAAAAAATTTACATCCTCAACTACAATAAAGCTGTTTAATTGTGTTATCTTGTATAATAACACAGTACAAGGTGAAAATAAAAGGTGACAATTAAATGATTTTTTTCTTAAAATAAATCTGATAACTATTTTAAGTGAGAAGAATTCTTTTTGTGATGATAATGGGAGACAACTCTCTTTCTGAAGCAACTCTGTGTGATTCAACTTCAGATATAGGCCTTAATCTGTTGTTTCAGTACCTAGGTTCTGGCTATTCTCATTTTTCATTGGAGGAATGTTAATCTAGAGTTATGGGACAGATTTATGCTGTAGTGTCAGAAGTGCATGCTTACCTTTTTTTAGTGTAAAAATCAAAAGTATGCTTGTGCTCCAACAGTTTCAAAACAAACCTGACATGTTCTGTAGTCCGTACATAAAAGGAAGTTGGTACTTTTGTGAGGGGAATGAAGAGAGAAGTTTGGAGCACTTTTAAGTGAAATAGCTTATGTTGGTATGCATTACTAATAAGCTCATAGTCACTTTTGTTAGGGGTATGAGAAAAGGAATGAATGTACAGTAGTGGAGGAGTGGGAACTGGGGTTGCAGTGGGGCAGTAAACACACATCAAAGTAGCGGAGATAAACATGAACATGTTTTTCAGCGAAATGGTGCTGTGTTTAACTGTAGAGCAAGGACACAAGCAGTGGTTTTGTTCTGTTCAAGGAATGGTTGACATCTAGTTTCCTTGTCACCTTGTCTGACCTCTCGATGGTAGTACTAGATCTATGCCAGCTTCCACCCTGTAGTTCAGTGTTACGTAAATTATTTACTGTGAACTTATATACCTCAGTATAATTTGGACTTGAACCAGTAAGTTGTAACAGTAAAAAATGGTTTCTGGTGTAACAGTCTTATGAGGATGTGAAAGCTGAAGTATGTCAAAAGTTATTCACCTTCTGTTCTTTGTTAGTTACTGTCCTGCACTGGGGTGTGAGTGTATATAAGCATCACTACATATTTAAGGAGATGAGACACAATTACAACAAACTTCTCAATAGAGCATGGCAAACAAAGGAGATTTTGTTGTTTCCTACCCCATTTTCCTAACCTTTGCAGTGGCCTACCTCCAACTGTGTCTGGGGAACTGAGTTTCAGATTGCTATTTATAAATAGAACTTGTTTGAGTAAATGGAGATACTGGCAGTGTAGTTAAGATTCTCATAAAGCCATCAATTTTAGCAACAAAGTGTCGCTACCTTTGATTAGAAAAAGGGTTATCACTTTTGTGCTAAGAAAGTAGAGTTTCATTCAGAGATATGAATGTGGTTACCTTCAGGTCAACACAGAGGTCAGTGCATCTATTCGATGCTTAAACAAGATCAGAGCTATTCTGTTAAGAGAAAGAGCAGAGTTCATCAATT
Source organism: Nestor notabilis (assembly GCF_000696875.1). Classification (NCBI taxonomy): domain Eukaryota; kingdom Metazoa; phylum Chordata; class Aves; order Psittaciformes; family Psittacidae; genus Nestor; species Nestor notabilis. Next base: position 13,695 of record NW_009928977.1, read on the forward strand.
CTACTCTCTTAAATCTATTTGATATTATAATTTGACTTCAGCAGTCTCTTAGCATTAACCTACTTAGCTTCATTGTGTGTGCCTGGCAGCTCCAGAGCCAAGTGCCTGAGCCATATGTTTGAGAGCCATGTGGCAATGCTGAGACATCACCCAGCTGGAAGAGGGGCCGGTTGGGTAGGGGAGCCTACCCAGCCTTAGGGAGAGGGGCAAGGAGGCAAGAAAACATTATCTTAATCTCTAATGTACTTAGTAGATCAAAAATACAAGTGCAGCGAATGTGTTTGAGACAACAGCCCTTACAACAGGTAATTCTGTGCCTGATCCTGAGAGTTTTCCAGTGAAATACGTTCTGAATTTTTCAACTCAGAAACTGCTCTGGGAAGGACTCTACTGTGGGGCACACATAGTCTTAAACACTGTGTTGTTTCTGTCCTTAATTTTAAGGATTAAGGGATAGAAGTCTAGGCCTGCTCAAAAGATTAATGTAGAATTAATACCGCATGTATAACATTAACCAGTACAACTCTAGGTTTAATTTTGTAAAATACTGACCATCAACTTTAGCATGTTGTAATACCGCTTCCTTATTTTCTACAGCATTCATCATAAGCTTAATGCATTAAATTTATAAGATTAAATAACAAATAGTGTGATTTTTCTAGGTAGTTTTTTGTTTGTTTTTTTGTTTTGTTTACTTCAGTGAAGGATGAAATTTTCTTTGAAGAAATTTCTCACAAGGATAGGGTGAAGTGCAAATAGCCATGATGGTAAAAACTTACCACAGAAATATGGCTAAAAAGACACAAATTTATTGTGGAAAGTTTGGGAGGGCTAGGTCTTTGCTTCCTTGTTTTATTGGTAATGGCCAGTGTGGTATGCAATACTGTGCCAAGAGGCAGTCGTATTTCTTCCATTATACAATTCTATTGCTTTCTGGAGAGACATAAGTATCTACTGCAGTAGCAATGTGTGTACAATACTGCTATGGAAGCAGCTGGTTGCATTTTTTTAAACACTTTTAATGAGTACCACTCTATCCTATATATACTGCAGTTTTAATGCAAAGTATCACATAGTCTTATTATTTTTAACCTGAAGTCATAATTGTAATTGGGGAGGAAAGGAGGTTTAAATATTAATTTCTAAAGGTAAGTTAACAGCCAAGAAAAATATATTTATCTCCTGAGCTACTCAAGAAATAGAGATTTTTCTAGCTAAATCAAGAGAAGTAAATGATATCTTTTTTAATACCAGGCTATGTTTAAGATGTATTTAATGAGCAGTTGTGATCTAACTGCAAAATAGGCTGAGAAATACTGACTTTAAGGAATATGGCAGAGAGCAAAGTATTAGTGCCAGCTATGAAGCATGATTTTTTGCTGAATAATTGAAGGTGTTTAAGATGACTAACGGGTAGACCAGACTATTGGTGTGAGCTTACTTTGTTGGCACATAACAGAATTGATAGTAGTTGAAGATTGGCTCCTAATTCCAGTGAGTTCCTTTTATACTGGTACTTTGCTTATGTGCTTCGCATGAGCAGCAGCACCTGTGTTTTGGAACATACGCCACCCATGAGTTTTGTATGGAACAGTGCTGTGGTTTTGATTTGCAGCTTTTCTCCAGCAGAAGGAAACTAAGGGGCAAGGAGAGATGTCAGAAAAACAAAAAGAACACCCCAGTTGAAGTACCTGACCAAAACACAGGTGAAATAATCCAATATTCTACTGATGTGTAAATAAGCTTTTTCTGTGATTGCCCCATGGGTGCTACACAACAGCACACGAGAAACCAAGTGAGTAAAATTGACTTACATAATGGCTGAACTAAGACAGTGCTCTTGAAGAAATTATTCGTTCAAGATGTCATCCATGTTTAGTATTAGGTAAAGGAATGTAAAAACAAATTCACTTGTTGGGGAAGAGTCAGGAGGCATAGTTTTGCTACAGTTTAAGTCTGAAATTGTGAATCTGAAGCTAATTCCAGAGATGGTGATATTTTTTTGTGTTACTGAGATTTGTTAAATGTGATCTGATATGCATGGAAATCATCACAGTGAACTCTCTGGAGGTGTTTAAATGTTTTACAGGGGGTATAGTAGTTAAAATGTGTAAGAATTTCTAAATGTCAAGATATGTGAGGAAATGTAACCTCATTTGTAGAGTTTGCAGTTATCTGTGTGTATTTATATAACCATAAAATATTCTATATGATAGCCATTGAAACTATGTAACTGCTGAGAAATCAAACAAGTTGAAATGTGGCCAATTTTATACTTTAAAGAGGAAGATATCTACTTGTTACCAAATATTAACATTCCTATGATACAGTGTTGGAATAAGCAGAAAGAAATAGGTCAAATGCATGCAATATTATATATATTTTATTATGAAAGTTTTAATTTCCAGTTTAGAGGTATTGCCCCCTAAAATAAAGCATGTCCTCAGGAAATAGAAACACTTAGTAAGGGGGCAAAAAGTGACACAACCTCTATGAGATGTTGTCTTTTCCCCCTTTCAAATAAGTCAGCCTTTAAAATGTAAACCAAGAGTAGGCAATTATTTTCTCAGGAAATACTGAGATACACCTTACAATTTTGAACTTTGGTCTGATTATTTCAGTGTCATTCAGATGGCAGTGCTCCTAAACACCCTTTAAATGTTCCCATTGCTTAATGAGTCTGTAAGTTTTCCAGATACTCCAGCTGCTAGTGCAGCTAAGGCTTGTGAGCGTGAGAGAATCAGGGTAATGTTAGGGGTTACACAGAACTGACTTTCTGACCTATGCTACAAGCTGAGCCTGGAAAGAACCATTAGTCTAGAGATTAAAGCTCTTGGGTTTTACAAACACACTGTCTAAATAAGCACAGTTATTTTACTAAGGCTGTGAAAGCCATAAGGATATTAATTTTCATTATTTAGCACTGCAGTTTCTAGTTTAGCTTCATACACATGCACCAAAGTGAAAATCCTGCTGGCTGTTCTAACTCTATTTCATCCTGCTTACAGGATGTTTTGCACCTCTTTTTACTATGGCTTCTTGCTGCTAGCAAGAAGCTGTACATCAGGCCATGTAGCAGCTTCTCAAGATGATGACTTTTTCTTTGTTTGGTGGTTGTGTTCCTCCTCCTTCCCCTTTGTGTCGCAGCATCATGACCCCTTTTCTCAGGTAAAAAATTATAGGAGTGCCTAGTGGCTGCACCTTGAGTTGAAAAATAGAGTTTTCCCCTAGATCATTTTCCCCTGCTTATTTAGGTGTACCAAGTATTCCTAGTGACATAGTACCAGGTTCTTGACATGATTGAAGTAGCTCACCAGTAAACCATAGCTTCAAGGTATCAAACGTTTTAAGTACCAATTTCTTGCTCCTCTAATTTTATATGTAGTGAACCTGCCATTTTCAGGATTTCAGTGCTGTACAGTGCTTAGCTTTGCACAGATTTTGGAGATAAATCCTTGATTCAGGAATGAGAAGAGTTCATGGTAGATTGGCTTAGTTCCTTTTTTGTGACAGATGTGTGGATCAGAATAGGAACTGGACTGTTAGCCTAAGTAGTATGAAGGTGTATTTGTGGATTGAGTGCAAGAGATGTGGCCAGCGAGCCTTGTTAAGTACTCTTATCTTATGGCGTGCTGAACAATTTCATGGACATTATTATTGCACATTTTTAAATCCATTTATTTATATTTCGTAACTATGTTCTTGGGAGATGGCAAGGAACTACTTAGCTTGGATCAATAATCTGTAGGTATAACATACAAAAAGAATATTTTAATAAGGCCAGGAACTGGGGGTTTGTGTGGCATTTTTATAATTACAACACTGTGGTCTAATAATGTGAAACTTCTTTCTAAGTGGCTGGCTTAGGTGGTTCTTTTTTTGAGGGGGGGTGTTGTGGGGTTTTTTTGTTTTTGTTTTTTTGTTGTTAGGGGTTTTTTTTTGTTTAGCTTATAACTTATTTTCATTGCTGACTGAAGAAAGCAAATGTGATAAAGTGCATAAGGAGATTTTGGCGGTTCCTGATGCACTCCAGCAGAACAATTTTCGTCAGCACACAAAAAAAGAGTGCCCTGGTGTCTAAGGGCTGCTCCTTTGCCAAATGAAAATATCCATTTATAGAAAATGGAGCTATTAGGGCTTTTTCCAAATTGAAAAATACAAGAAGGGGTGAAGATGTATTATCAGGAAGCTTTGGGCACTATTGTTGTTTTTTGCAGTGATATGCAGGCAACAAGATTTAAAAAATGGAATATTATAGCAGGACACAGTCATTCATGGCAGCCTGGTGTAAGTGAATGGAGGTTTATGTGTCCTCAAGCCCTTTTAGGAATGGTCAGACTGCTGTGGGTGCCAAGATCTGGTGCCTACTACTGGCTTTAATTATTCTGCCTGATTTTATGATGAAGTGATGTTTAACATCATCTCCTGGGCACAGAGATACTTCTTGACTGTACCAGCAGTGCTTAAACCTTTGCTTGCTTGAAAGACTCCAACAGCTTTGTATGACATATGTATAATTTTCATGTAAAGCTATGATTTTATTGACATAAAAATCATGGAAGTGCACTGGCCAATGAGCACAGTGGGTTTGCATCTGCTTTTTTTCAGGCATGAAGTTATCTCATTATCCTAGCTCCCCACAACGTTCACTTTGTTTCAGTTCTTGTGTTGTAATGAAACAGACTGCTTTCCCCACATCATTAATTCAGGATGAAACTTCCACTGAACTCCAAAGTCTTAGGAAATTTAGGCAGATGAATAAATGTATGAAAGCTCCAAAGACAGAATCGCTTGTCTGCCAAGTCACTTCCTTGTGATTAAAAGATGCTGTCATTTAATTGAAATAAATTATTGCTTTAAAATCGCCAACCAAAGACTCAATATAATGACTTCTAGGATTAGCAATCTTTTGAGGGTGACAATACATCCCTAAATAAAATCCATATTTATTTTAAATGTCAAATTAAATGAGACCATTGAAGAGTTTTTGAGCTTTGCCTATACTTCATTTTGTTTCCATGACCTACTTTTGAACTTACTTAAATTAATGCAGCTAGAACCAAGTCCTCTGAAGATAGTGAAATTACTGTAGGAAATAACCACTGTAAGGAAGAGGATCAGGCATGTGCAGGTAATGTCAAAAGAATTGTTCATGAAACTGCTTTTACAAGGAACTATTGAAAACTGTAACTTAAAAATTAGGCCACAAGACAAGAATTTCAGAAATGGTGTCAGAAAAAGAAATCCCTCTAACTGTTGGTAGTGTTAATCACTGTCACCCCCTTCCCATTTGATGTGTACGCAGTCATGGGGTCTGGTTAAAGTTACAGGTTTAAGCATATTCTAGTCAAACTAAACATAAGTGGAATTAAATGTCCTTCTTCAGTGACACCTAGACATGGTAGGAAATTAGCTGACTGCCTAGTAAAGCCATAGTGTTATATTATCATAATTTTTCAGTACAATTGTAAGCTGAAGACATATGTTGGAAGGCTGTGCATGTGCGTGAGTGCTTTAAACCAAAAAACCAAGAAATTAGCAAATTAACAAGAGAAGTATGGCCTTAGTAGATGTAAAGATGTGCCCTTTGTTACAAAACACACAGAAGAGGCAGCTTTGCAGTTGTCATCAAGAGCATGGTCACAGTGCAACCAGCCCAGCTATGGGCTTGCTGCTGCAAAATGAGAGACTCCTTGTGCCTTCCCTGCTTTGAACCTCCCCCCAGCCTACTTGCCCCTAGTTTCGGGGTAAGCTGATTTAAGTAGCTGATCAAGGTGTGGGGGGGAATAAATCACCTGTGTACTTTTCTGCTCTTTCATAGTTTCAGTGTATCCACTGTCAGATCATATGACTGTCAAAACCAGATTTACTGAAAGGGTGGCAGGAGCAGAAGGTCAGGGCCTCTTGCCCTTGACGGCAGTGAGATCTTGGTTCAGCTTCAGTCACTGGGATAAGCTGTACCCTCAGCTGAGTTAAGGTCATAGGTGGAGAAAGTGCACGTGGTTTGTTTTAACAGTTTAGCTTTTAGGCTTTTCCTGCTTGCCGTACCTTTGTATTTTTCAGTAAGTGCCAAGACTTCTAAATAAGGACTTGAAAAAGCTACAAAGGCTCTACCTTCATATGAGATAACTTTCATCCTAAAAAGGAATATTTTTCCCCACAGATGAGTATGGACATATTTAGACTGTCCTCAGAGGAGATCTTAGTGACCTGAAAAACTCCTAGTTTGCCCTTTTGAGGACAGGCTCATGGTGATTTTATTAAAGGTCTTGTGCTTGTGAAGAGAATATTGCTGGACATGAAACACTTAAGTAGCAGAAGGTAACAGGCTTGTGGGAACAGGAACATAGATGCTGCTTCCCAGCCATTTGTGATATAACGAAAGGTAGAGAAGGTGGCAGTGTCATGTGTCTCCCATGGAGGTGCTATCCGGTTCTTTTCCAGCTTTGTCAGACTGCTCTAGCCCCAGCTCATTCCTTCTGCACCTCCAGTGTGTGTAGAGGTGGCAGGTGGCAGCTCTGGCAGTGAGATTCAGTCTTCTGAGTCTGTTGCGTTCCTTGGGCCTTGCAGTGTGTCCTCACAGCATCTTTCTCAAAGACAGCTAAATGGAGAGATGAGTAGTTCACGCTTCTCGTTCTCTCTTCATCACTTAGACGTCAAGCATCAGGTTTTGTTTAATTTCCCTTTGCGTTCCCCCTTTTTTAATACCAGAAAAGATTTTAGCATAGGCTTTGAATAGTAGCAGTAGATTTATCGGTCTGGATCCATCTAATCTTCCCAGTGTTTGTTGACTGTTCATGAACAGTGTTGAGCAATAGGTTGAAACGGATTTTTTTGATACCTGAACAGTTGAGAGTGCAGGGTCCTGATGAAACAGTATGATACTTAGAAAGGAGAAACTAAAAACAGAGTACAAATACTTACCTCCTGAACAAAGAACAGCTGGTAGCAGAAGTAAACTGTTTTCTTGTGTGTATGTGAACAGGAATTAACTTTGCCATTGATTAATCACTGCTGTTAACTATAAATGTTAGGAATTGTAGAAACTCATCTTTACTCTGGGCCCAGAAGAATGTTTGTTCTAGCATTTGCTGATGACAGCGTTGGGTCTAGCAACGAATGAGGATCCTATACATAACTTTGGAACTTGAATCCACCATATTAGCAAGCAAGGTCTTGATTTTAGCCAATTCAGAGTCTATATGGAAATAAAATGCATGGCCTAATGACGAACTACAGGTCAATATGACAGGCAGAAATGCAACAGTAAGAGTCTTCTGTTGCAGAGAATAATCCAGGCAAAAGAATGCGTACTGGTTTAGCAGGTTGAGTTTTAATGCTAGGCTTACCAGCCCATCTGCTTCTGCCCATCTGCTGGCTGCCTGTACTCCTTACTTTACTTTTCCTTGAACTAAATTAATCTCCTTTAATTTAATTTTTAAAGATCTGAAGTTGTTCTTGTTGTACTACCTACACAAGGTAGGTGATAGGAAGCTGGTTATTCCTGACACACAAGAAAGTGCTAGTTATTCTTCCTCTGGTCTTACAGCATTTGCTGTAAGAGTTGTACAGCAAACACTTGGGGATGGGGCAGAGTTGTACAGAAGCTATTACAGCTGCTGCATGCTGCTGTATTCTGCTGAGATAATTATCTAGTGATAGTCCTAAAGATCCTTTTATTGCAGTGGCTTTGTACTAGACTGCTGATGCAAGGGCTTGTATCTCCCTCTCTTTGTGGTCAGTGAGCTAGGACAAAGCTGAGGAGGAAGCAAGAGGAGGCATCTAGTGTGAGATACTTTTGCTTGAAGCTCTGTGATTATCTTGCATGGATAATATATCGGTGGAATCAACACAAGTATGTTACACTCAAAGTATGTTAATGTTGTGAGTATTTGGGACTGACATGACATTCATTGGAAAACAAGGAACAGGTCATGGTGATAGTACTATATAAAGCATAGGAATAGCATGTCCTGTTTTTCATCTCCTTGTTCTAAAATAATTTCAAATATAAGTTTCTGTAAAAATACATTTTCTATACTGATACTGCAGTATGTTGGACCACTTCCTTTCTATTTGAATGCCAACATTTGAGAATGCTAGATCTGGAAAAGCCTTGTGTAAACTATGCTGAATAACAGAGTATATAATAATAATAATAATGAGGCAACATACATGATGTTCTCCCAAGTGAAAATGATGCTGAATGCTCAGTAAAACAATTGTGGCTGTCTGTTAGAAATCCAAATTACCAGTAGGGCAAGGCTGCCTTTATAAAGTGATTTCCTTGGTTCCCGAGAGTCCATCACAGAAGTGGTTTCTCAGAGGATATCTGCTGCAGTAGCATGCCCAGCCTCTTCTACTTAGAGGTCTCAGGTTGTACCCTTTGAAGAGGGATGCCAGTAGTCAGTGCAAATACAGGATGGAAGTATTGAAAAGGTACCAAGAGTGCTGGGTTAGACACAGGTCTGAGCTCAGGATCAAGTATTTGTGGAGCTGGGATACACAGGAGACCTTAGGATATGCAGGGAAGCACATAGAAGCTGTATAGAGATATGCTTCTTTCTGTCACTCTTCAGCAGAAAACATTATGATTATGCTTATTTTCAACTGGGCTATGTAAGTAAGCCTAAACCTGGGGCAAAAGTATACAGAAGGCATGAATGGGGAATGATTTTCAACAGTGTAAAGGAGGAGGATTGGAGTGAAAGTAGCTGGGATGTCTCAGGGCAGAAGTGGTGTTAGGGTTATGCAGTACTTGGAAGGGATAGGAACTCTACATGATAGTATTTTCTTGCACACACAACTGCCATCTGCTATTTCCCTTCCTATTTTAATCAAATGGAAGGAAATCAAAAGAATTTTATTATTTGATTACCAAAATGAAGTCATTCAAACGAGATCTGTTGTTAAAGGACAACGGCTCACAATCGCAATATACACGAAGAGTACTTTAGCACAGATTTACTCGATGCCATTTTTGTCTGCCAGGATAGTTTCAGGTCCTTCTACCTTTGCTAATTGTACCATCTCTCTTTTCCTACCTATTTCGCTACCCCAAACTAAATCTTCCCAATACTGTTTTTTCACCTTCTAAACCAGAAAGACAAGATCCTGATGCTGAAACACATTATTTACATTCAAGTGGTGTTCTCCTGTAGCTGCAGGCTTCTGACCAGCAGTAACTCCATTGTGAAATACTGTGCACCATAGAGCTGGGGAGCGAAGTGATGGAGAGCAAGGATTTGGTTCCAAGGGTTTAGTGTATGCTGCAACTTCTGTGGCTGGTCCCAGATCAAGGCACCTGTGAAAAGCAGTGGATGGATATTAAGAATGTTTATTCTAAATCAGATCTCACTTTTCCACTCTGTTTACCAAGATTAGCAGATGCCTTCTTTCCAGGAATATAGCCTAGACAATCTGGTGTTTTCTAGGGGAAGTTGTAGTTACGTTAAGTTTTATAAATACCTTAAATGATTATAGTATTTCAGTATTTCGTTTCAATGATTACAAGGAAACTTACTATCATTGCTTTTAATGACGTTTTGCAAACTGACTTGGAAAGAGTTATTCTGGACCTCAGCAAAAGGTGACACATCCATTGTTTGTGGACTAAATATTGTCGTATTATATTTTTCCTCATTTGTTTTGAAGCTTCTGTGTGAACATGAGAAGTGCATAAAAAAATGAAAGAACATAGATATCACTTGTTTAAATGATGTTTAAAAAAGTTTTTAACTAGACAAATTGAAATTCATCTAGTTAGAAAAATTGCAGCAAAACATTCTGATGTTAGTACAAAGAGAACAGCAGATGATACCAATTGTCCAACTATCCATAGCAATTTGTAAATAATTCTCTTTATGCTAGCAGAGAACAAATCATGATGGAAATGTAATTTAAAAAAGGAAAACAAAAAACAAGATTTCAAATAAAATCTCACATGAAAGCCAGAGATCACACTGTTGTTCTGTGAAAATTAGCAATGCTATTCTTTCTTATGCCATTTCTTATGAATGTGTTCTTATTGCTGTCTTAAGTAAACGTTAGCCAAAGTCAACTTCAGCTTTCCCAATGGAAAGTGATTCTTATTGGTGGTGGAAAAGCATGATACAAGCCTTAGCCTAGAAACCTTGCAGTCTTCGACTGCGTGGCTTCATCCCAAAAATAGGGTGAAGACCCCTCTTTCTCCTTTCCACTGAGGTCATGGGTGCTGCTATCCTGGTGTTGTGAGGCTGATTTTTGCTTTTGTTGCTCTGCTTCAGCTCTTTTGGCTACTTGCTAGTGAAGTATCGCAAATTAGTTTTGATTGAAAAGGACCTCTGGGGCTCATCTGGTCCAACACCCTGCTCAAAGCAGGGCCAATCTTGAAGATACATCAGGCTGCTCAGGACCTTGTCCTGCTCAGTGTTGAAAATTTCCAAGAATGGAAATTTCCCAGGCTCTCTAGTTTAACCAGTTCCAGTCCTTGATCACTCAGTTTGCCCTTTTCCTTCTTAAATCTAACCAGAATTTGTCTTGCCACAACATGAGACTGTGGTCTCTTGTTTTTTCATTGGGCATCTGTGAGAGGAGTCTGGCTCCACCTCTGTTTTTCTCTGTTAGGGACTAGAAGACTGCAATCAGAGAGTCTTTTCTTCCTGAGGCTGAAGGATACCAGCTTCCTGAGCTGTTCGTCACGTGCTCCATCACCATTTTGATGTCCCTGCTTGGATTCTCTCCTGTTTATCAGGGTTTTGTTTGTTTGGTTGGGTTTTGGGGTTTGCGTTTTGGTTTTTTTTTTTTTTTCTTGTTGTTGTTGTTTTTTTCATCTGAAGGCTTTAATATGAGTACACAACTTGAAATCCAGCTTTAACAGTGATGACTAGAAGGGGATAGGCATTCCCATCAAACCACTGGCTATGCTTTTGCTAATACAGACCAGTCTGCAGTTAGCAATCACTACTGCATAGGCATCCTGCTGATTCCCATTCAACTACTTGTTCACCAGACTCCCACTTTTGTTTCTTAGAGTGGTACGTAGCCTATCAGTCCCCAGCCAGAACTGTTGCACAGGGCTCTTTTCTCTTACATGCAAGACTTTGGATTTGCCTTGATAAGATTCATGAGAGTGATGTCAGCCCACAGCTATGGCTTGTCAAGGCCCTGCTGAAGGGCAGCCCAGACCTGTACAAACATAACGATTTGACTTGGCTGAGCTTAGGTAAATGAGTTATGAGCAAAGCACTTCAGCTTGCTGTTCCAAGAACTTCCTTGAAGGAGGAAGCTGTGTTTTTCAGAGATGTGGTGTGGTGAGTCTTGGCCTCTGTTTTTTTCCACTGGTTCCACATTTTGTGGGGTTGCCTTGATGTTCCCTTTAGCTCATTCAGCCTTTGCCTTTTTGTACTTTCTGGGGAGTTTTTGAATCATTATTATAACTTACTGATTTTCAAGCTAATATTACCTCCTTTGCTAGCTTCTTACAGATTTAATCAATGACATCAAAAGGGGGTTTTATGTTTGTACATCACTGAACTCTTTCTTCAGGGATCAATGGCATTAAGGAGTTACTGCATTTAGATTTGAGTCTAAAAAGGATAAGTTTGACAAGCACTTGCTGGCAGGGGTTGGACTCAGCATAAAAGGAGGGTTAGCTGACTTTGACCTTTGTGTTTAAAGCATTAGCTGATATTTAGAGCCTCATGTTTGTGTCTTTTCTCAGCTTGAGGTAGTTCAGTCCTGCCACTCAAGATTTGATATATTTATTTATTTATTTATTTATTTTACTCCCAGCCCCAGGCTGGTCTGGACAAAGTATGCTGCTGCTTTTCTGATAAAGGTATCCTGAAATTATTTGAGTTACGTTAGAGCATTACTTAGTCTGAATGTTCAGATGGGAAAAAAGGTATCTTCCACTCAGGTCCTTGGTGCCTGTTTTAGAGGCTTATATTAAAGGGTAACAAAATCTTACCACACAGAATAAACATTTTTCATGAACCAGAAGAAATATGGTTTTGAAGACATTATTCAATCATAAATATTTTCTTAAAGTTTGAAGTCCCAGTGTAATGTCAATAGGAGTGCTTAAAGAAACTGCAAGATTTTAAAATGGGGTTTATTTGCAAATGGTGGGCAATTAAATTATTTATTACATATTAAAGCTGTGCCAGTATCACTTCTGGTTTGTTATTTCTAAACTGAACGTAGTGCTTTTTGCATGCTTCTGCGTGAGCTGTGTGTCACTTTTGATGCATATGTCTTATGAAAATTTAATTTCTTTGGAAAAAAGGATTGTGTTTATGCTGAATTAGTACTCCATATCTGATTAATTTAGACAGGTTTTTTAAAGCAAGTCATTGTATTACACGCTTTTGATTAAATGGCCTTTAGAATAATAGCATCCTATTTGCTGTACCCTAGATATTTGTAATTAAGAACCTAGGCAATATTTACTGAAGATGACAAAGTTTAGGAATTAATGCTGCTGAATGGTTTTTTGGTTGGGTTTTTTTTTTTTCTGTTTTTTTTTTTTTTTTTTTCCCCCCTCTGAAAAGCTAAAGTAGGCTGTTAAATGACATTTCAAGGTGTGTGTGAAAATTCACTGACAGTGAGAAACCAAGAATTGCATTAAAAGGCAATTTATTTCTACTCAGTGAGGAATATGGGGGTGACTGGTGTAAGTTGCTCTAAGACATCTGATGGAGTTAATGCACAAACAAGTTAAAAAAACCATCAAAACAAGACTAGAAAGAGTCTCTTTAAATTGTCAGAAGAACAGTTAATACTTGTTAGCTGTGAACGAATCTACTTTTGTAAGTCATGGTATTAAAGCAGAAGTACACAACATGCAGAAGCTGATTATCGATAGTCTAAGTACAAAGCCCTGAGTACTGAAAAAAACATTTGTATGTTGATGTGAATGTTAAAATACTAACTTGAGAAATAATTCAAGAGTAACACTGCAAATAACTCTTCTAGTCTGATGTTTCTAAATTTGTTTTCTATTGTGATCTCAATTAATTATGTTCTTACTTGTTTCTGATGTGTATGGTTGAACATACACCGTTCATGGTTTATGAATGAAGTAAATTCACGGAAGCGATTACAACACAATGAAGAAAGCAGTGGACAAATTTTTGGTATTCCTTTTGTCAGTAGAGTTTTGTTATCATAGTGAATTTAAGGCATGAAGAGTTCTGAAATCTGGAGGTGTAGTTGTTTTGTCATATCTGCTTGTAACTGATATCTGTTGAAAAATGCTGGTAAGCTGAGCTTAAAGAAGTGATTAAGCTTTTGTGGTTAGGGGAGACATGCGACAATTTTTCCCCCAACTCAGGCACATATTTGCACGCTAACACACCATATGCCACCCAAATCCATGTTAATATTGTGCATTTTATGATTAATACATATCTTTGCTTGTCTCTCTTCTTCTGTGGCGTGGGTGTGAGTCTCCTGTCTTCCAACTCGTATAGTAGCTTAAACTACATTTTGAGCACACTGGAAGCTGGTGCTCACTCACTCTCCCATCCGCTGGCATCTAGCAGTGTAAGTAGGAGGCAGGGGGAGAATCTATCACTGTTTGTTCCACTGGTTTTACTGTTGCTAGGGAGTACAGTCTCTACTGTGCCTGAGGAATGGGCTGTTTCATGAACTGGCACCTAAGATGTTATTTATCATCATGTGTTTCTTAGCTCAGCAAGCTGACTTGTGCTTCCAGCTCCATTTCCTGGAGAGACTGGTGGTGTTTTTGTGGAGTTTGTTTGTTGGTTTTGTTTTGGTGTGGATTTTTTTCCATTTTGTTTACTTGTGGTTTTCTTTTTACAATTAATATGTAGAAGACTGCTGGTAAACTGTCATAATCTTGAAGCTGAGATATGGGGTGTTTGAAAAGAGCATCTGCTTTTGATTACTGTGTTGTCATTCACCCTCAGTGCAGAGCAGTCAAATAAATGCTGCAGGAAGACCTGTGGCAACCAGCAATTCTATTGTCCTTCTCCCTCGGTCCCTGTCCGCACCCCTGCATGCGCACACCAGCACACACACAGGTCCTGATTTGCCAAAGTGGCAAAGATGGTGTGAAGTCTTTTCACCCACTTAAGTGTGAGGTCAGCAGACTTATGTTTGAAGAACTGTAAATATCAGCTGTGAGTTGTCAACTTGCTTTACCTGAAGTGGGAGCCACTCACATAAACTCTTCTCAGTGGCCTGTGGGAAGTGTAACAGCCAAGTAATGGTTTCTGACCACAGCCTAAGTAGAAAACGTTTTTCTGGGTGCTGGTGTGCCATCTGGTCTACAGCACTGGACTGTGTCTGCTCTCATATTTTCTCAAAGACTTGAAATCCTAATACAGGCTTGCTAGTATGCATTCTTGCTACTGGTTTTGAAATAGATGTTGTGCCTCCCTCCTGCACCACCACCTTGCACAGCTGTCAATTTTTATGCAGTTTTAGGTAACCAACAGAAAACCCATTTACTTCTCTTTTGCTGCACAACAACTTTGTACCTAAAGATGTAATGACGTTAACCTCTTTCCTCCCCTAGAGGCACTCTAAGTGTTGCAATTAAGAAAGACATTTGGAATCTATGAAGATACTCAGACCACTGGCTAATCTTGAGAATGTTTTCCTTCGACAGGGTTTTTGTCAATTTAATATTTCCACTGGTCAGCACATGCACATTTTTCCTTCCGTTTGTTGCCTAAAAAGTGCCAAGAAAATTTTATCTCATTCACACCATTTCTTTTACGTTTATGATGCCATAGTAAGAAATAAAATTAATCCAGAGCTGTACAAAGTACTTTCCCCCCCACACACACTTGACAATGTAGTGTAAGCCATGCTTGACAAAATGATTAAAATCCTCCTATTAGCATTTTGTACAACTTCAACCCTTTAGGATTGTGGGTGACAATCAGTACTTACTTAGCAAGCGAATGTAAAGAATCTGCTCAGTTCCCTGTGCAATGTTAAAGCAATTTAGTTCTGTTGGAGTACATAGTGTAACAGAAAGCAGGCTGTCTCAAGGAGCTTGATATTTGCACAATTCTCTTGAGTGAGTCTAGAAAAATCATGGAGACTTTTAAGGCAGAGAGGTCTTCATAGACACATGGAAGAAACGTTCTGTTTGTCTACCCAGCTATTAAACTAATTTGGGAATTTTCTGCTATAATGATTCAGTAGAGTTTAGTTAAGCCATTTTTAGTAGGGTTTAGACAAGTCAAAAAAGTCAATTTACACTTGCACATATGTGCTTTGCCTGCAGGGTAGCAGTGCCTAGCAGAGCATTAGGTGCCAAACTAATAGCAACACTTGGTGAGATGCCAAATATAACTACGGTGTGCAGGTACCTGGACAAATGACAGGGTTTGGTAGTTTAGAATGTCTTCATGGTGCATCAATGAGATTTCTGTAGAGTTTGGTTATACACAACCATCAGGAATTACTAGTTCAGTGAGACATGTCTGTGTGAGTTCATGTTGGGATTTCATTATGAAGGAGAAGAGCATGCACAGAGACAAGAGATAAAAGAGTCTCTTTTTTTTTTTTTTGGGTTACAACTCGTATAATTCACCTTGGGTGGCAAACAGGCAAGGAGTTGAACAACAAATCGGTTTGTTGTGAGTATGGTACAAGCTTATACCACATTTAACAATCTAAAATAAGGTAACTAAGGAAGAGCATTAGGGTGACAATCAGGCTAAGATGGACAAGCTAGCAGGTCTTAGCTTCTAGTATGGATTATTTGCAGTTTCCAGACTTGCACTAACTGTATTTGCTTTAAAACCTCTGGGAGGTTGATCTGGGGCTGACTGCAAGTTTGATCTATGCACTCTGTGGGCATTGTGCCTGCTTACAGCCCAGGTCTATTTCATTTTTGTTCCACATGTCTTATTTTTTCTGAAGCATAAGGAAGGGAACCCCCAAGGGTTGATACATCAAGGTGAGTAATACCCTGCTCTTGGCAAGCTTAATTAAGATTCTCTGTAGGTGCTCCAAAGGGGAAAAGTATTGGTCATTCTGCTTGCAGAAATCCCATACTATGCTGTTGAATGTGAGAATGGAGGATTTATTTGGCAGTCTGCTGGCCCGTCTTGATGTTGCAAAGGAACGGCTCTTTGCTAACTGGGTTGCAATTTGCAGCATGAAGGCAATATTTTTATTGTACAGCTTTAAAGCCAGAGAAATTTAGTGTCCATATGTGAATGTGACAGGACCACTAGTCAGACAGATCAACATTCTGTGTTTCTGAAGTGGTTCCTAATCTCTACTAATTAGTTTCCTGGAGTACAAAAACCAACTAGATAAAAGTGAGCCTTTAAATAGGAAAAACTTAAATTAAGTTGGACAAGTTATTAAATAAAAAGCTTGAAGAAATAACTGCAAAACCCCTGCCGGTAGAGTTCATGAAGTTTGAATCCTTTTTAAACGTATTTCCATTCCAATATCTCCCTGTATTTCCAGGGCTGCTCCTTTTTCTTTCTTTGCCTCTGAGGCTTATGAGACTGCTCCTTGCTGCAGACTCAGGTTTGTGTTAGTCTGCTGGTTTCCTTTTAGAGTCTTTCTATCGCTATCTGCCTTCCTTCCTTGTTCTGCACTCAGGAAGTGGTGTGTGGGTAAACCATTTTGGTACAGTGATGTCAGGCACAGTGACTCAATTTGCCAAAGTGAGTTTGAACCAGGAGCACATTCAGTAGCTCAGGTTTTTACTGTTTAAAAAGTTTCTCTTTTCCAAAATGTTTCCAGAAGTGGGAAGTTCTTTGGACTGTGTACTTCTCCTGTGAATGACAGAGTTTATTGTGACAATTGCACTGCATGAAATATGATGGCCAATGGAGTCAGGAGAAAGTTTGAGTGCTGTAGCCACTGCAGGCACATTCCATCTACTGGAGAAATCCAGTGTCAGGCATAACTAAGTCAAGGCAACGATACTTGGATGTTGAGGGGTTTTGGTACTGGCTGACTGTGAAGAACTGTGCCTACTCACACACTGAATGTCATGTTGTCTTGGAAGTAGTTAAAATAAAATTGTATTCTCTTCATACTGTTGCTTTTACTGGGTATTAAGGGAAAAAAAATATATGATGTTTACCTGTGCTGTTATTCACTCTTACCTGTTTCCAGCCTGAGGCTTCTATAAAATGGTTATATGTTACCTTAAGCCAAATTAAAACATCCCATGGATTCATTTGGCTTTTATGGGGTAACTTAAATGGTAGCTTAGCCAAATGATCACATGTTATTCCTCCTTAGGTAAACTAACTTAGCAGAGTTTTAGTCAATATAGACAAAGTTCAGCTGGTTTACATCACAGTAAGACTTTAATTAAAAATCATAGATGTGATGAAGACCTTTGGGTCAAGAAATATCTCTTTACTATTATTAATTATTTAAGCCCTTTTTAATCTCCTACTTCATCAGTTATAATGTTCTTCTGACCTGTGTCTGTATTTCCAGGATTCTTGGGAATCAAAATCAAAAAAGCATTACAAGCAATATGGCTTCAGAACAAGCTGTGGTGGGTGCTACTCGTACCACTTGGCTCTCTTCATTAAGAAGAGTTTCCTTTAAAGAGTTTTTAATCCATTTTCCAAAAAACACTAGATACTTTCTGATGTTTTATTAAAATACAAATATATTCTCAAGAAAGCTGCAGACATCCTGTGATAGCTTAACAGCTGTTCACTCACTACCTCTCCCCTTACACCCTTCTCCGTATGGGATGGAGAGGAGAATTGAAAGAATGTAAAACCCACAGGTTGAGATAAGAACAGTTTAATAACCGAAGTACAATATAATACTAATGCTGATACTACTACTAATGGGAATAACAACGAGAGAGATACAAAATGAAAGCAGAAAATGAGGAAAAAAACCCCCAATAAACACAAGTGATGCACAATACAGTTTCTCACCACCAGCTGACTGATGCCCAGCCCAACCCGAGCAGTGATCTGGGCCTTGCGAGTAACTCCCCCCCGTTTATATACTGGACATGACGTGCTGTGGTGTGGAATACCCCTTTGGCCAGTTTGGGTCAGGTGTCCTGTCTCTGCTTCCTCACGGCTTCTTTTGACCCTCCTCACTGACAGAGCATGGGACTGAAAAGTCCTTGATCAGGGTAAGTGCTACTGAACACACTGCTGTTTCAGTTGGTGCTATCACCATTATTCTTAGACTAAAGCCAAAATACTACACTGCATCAGCTACTAGGAAGAAAATAACTGTCCCAGTCAAAACCAGGACAATATCCACCCCTTACTCCACACCATTCACATCATGCCAGGTGCCACACTTCCCACCATCACCTTTCCTGTCTTTTGATCATGAAAGATTTCTTTTTCTGTTCTTTTCTTTAAACCCTTATAAAACCAGAGTCTCTTTCAGGAGCAAGCAGGTAATAGGAAAGAAAGAATTCATATACCAGCCTTCCCTGACAACTGATTCTTGCTGATTGCTGAGGGCCAAGCAATTTTTCAAAATATCATTGCACTCCTATCTTGGTTTCAATTGCAGCTTATTACTGGAGAGTGGGATGCCAGGCATACTGTAATACATATTGCTGTTACTTCAAACGTTTCACACTACTACACTTCCATTTTTTTCCCATCTACTAAAGCTTCCTGATTTTTATTTATAAATTTAGATTCTCTCCCTCTATAGTCTCTTATTTCAGTCCCAACTTTTATTTGCTGCAGAGAACACAGCTGCTGTTTAAAAGGAGTTTCACATTTCAGTACGCAACTATTTTCAGTGTGCTGCGAAGAAGCAAGTCAACAGTTCAGAGATGGTGGCCCTTCCCTGCATGAGGTGATTTTTCCTTCTTCAAAAATGACCTGAGAAAAACCCCAGTTCTCCTATTAAGTGCACAGTCAGTACTAGACATGAGAAAAGGAGCACACTGGAAAAATATCAGCTTCTTAAAGATAGTTTCAGAAAATCTATTTTTCTAAACATTGTATGAAGTTCTTCTGTATTAAGTTTTGATTTATTAGTTTGGATTGTTCATGCTGAAAGTCATATCTTTTGCAGTGCTCATCCTCCAGATCTGGAAAAGAAAACCAAATACCGTATTTAAATGACACATCTTTCCACTTTCGTGACTTCTTGCCTATTTGCTAAAAAGTGAAGGGAAAGGAATTAGAGGAAATTTAATGAAAATAGTCCAACAGAGTGTGATTATGAAAGCATAGGCTATTTATGGTAGTGTAATAATAAATGGTAATGAATGAAGGGAAGAAAAAGACGAGGCAAGTACAAAATTGAACAATGACATTAGTGACTGTGTTGAGCCTGCCAAAATTATCTTCCTTAGCTCTTAATTTTGTACTTGAGTTGCAACTGGCAAATGCCTTGTAAACCTGCTACAGCACAGGTCTTTCAGAATGAGAGGCAACAAAATAGTAAGTAGTTTGCAACAAGAAATTTAAGTGATAATGATCTTGGGGCTCAAGTGCCTGAAACAATTAGCAGCTTTTGAGGCTGCCTAAATGCAAAACCACAACTGATTTCCTTGGGGAATTTTAAAAAGCCTTTTGATGCAAATAAAGAACAGAGATATTTTCCTCATGTGTTGAGTAATTAAAATTAATTTTTTATTTTGTTAGAAATCATTGTAATGTTGAACTTCTTTTCTAGAAAAATTGGAAAACCTGGAGAAAACTGAGCCAGCTTGTTCTCAATAGCGGGACATGTTATCTGTTTCCTAAGCATCTTTTGAATATATTTTCCTACACTATACCTCTGGACTTTTATGTTTTCCCAGAATTCCACTTATTTCCATAAAAGGTATTAGCTATGGAACAGTATAGATTATGTAGAAAGGAAGAAGCAGAAGCAAGCAAGACATTGGTCTCCCTTTAATACTCAATCTACCACAATATCTGATAAGTGCTTTTTACTTATTTATGGTATAAAACTGTGAATGTCCACATACAGCTTTAAGGCTACTTGGAAAAATTCTAATTCAAGATGACATTGTGTGTGTGAACATTCATCCATTTTAACCAATGCTGTTGATTAGAAAACATCTGTAAAACTGTCTTGTGTAGTAGTATTGGATTGTTGCAGAAGTTAATGAGTTAAATAAAATGGTCTGTGTGTTGTGGGTGAGCAAATAACTGTGTGGATGTTACAAAATGTCCTCTGGCCCAGGAATATTTCAGTCATCACCAGTTTGATTCTGGTTAATGATGGGCCCATCTGCAGAATAATACAGCAGAACCCAGTAACTTATGCTGTGGGATCTGACTAATTGCTTATATTGCACATCAGGATCTCTCTATGGCTCAAATGTTAGTTTTCCATTAGCAATTCAGAATGAGATGTTAATGTTTTGAATTCATGTTCATGTTCACCTTCCTAAAGACATCCTGGCTAGTGTTACCTGAAATATGAATTTCGTTGCTGTGCAGCCCTAGAATAACTCCTTCACTGTCATTGGTGTGCACAGGGCTGTTCCTCTTTGGAGAAAGACACCAACTTCCAAGCTGAATACAAATTTACTGTGAAAAGAGGAAGTCAGTTTGATCTCTGCTGTTACTGCATATTTATTCCTGGTGGAAACTTAGCAGAGTCAGTTTTGATTACACAGGATTTATCTATTTGCTACACTCCAATTCCATTTCATATTGGAGTTCTTAAATTAGAACTATCCAGTGTAAATGTTATATATACTTGAAGAAACAGTAACGAGACAGAAAATATAAGTCATATAAATTAAAAAAGAATAAATGGGAAAAAAAATTTAGGAAGTGTATATATATATATATATTCCTCTTTTAAGGAGAGAGAAAGGAAACAAGCTGAGCCTTCATGAGGTGATTAGACAGTCTCTTAGGAAGGGGTTGACAGGAGAGTGAGTGGTCACCTTGCTGTGGAGTCAGTCATTTAAGAGGCAGGTGACATCTGAGGCAGAACACAAACTGTTAAATGGGACGCCAAGCACAAGTGCCTTAGCGATAGCACTATGTCAACTGTTCCCTGTACAGCAGGCCTGATCAGATAAACAGGTTGCTAGGTAAAGTTTAAAGTGTGTCAAGCGTTGTCAAGGTGAGAGGGTTAACTTACTGGGAAATATTTCACTGAATTAAGTCCTCCTCTGTTGTGACCAATCCTTCCAAACCAAAATGAAATCTGATTGCTAATAGTTAAAATTCAAAGGTGGTAAAGAAATTGTATGCAGAAAAGCCCACAGTTTGGAATAAGTTAACTTTAGTTTTAAGATATGGAAGTTTGGTGTCATAGTTGGAGGAGGTAATTTTTGTTTGTTTTTTTCAAATGCAGAACACAGGAATTCCTACAGCATTTCAGACCAGACTTGGTGCAAATAGTCAGCATTATCCTGGAACAGTTAATTGGCAGGACAGGGCAAGTTTTTAATCCACCTTCCTCAGAACACTGAGCCACCAATAATCTCTGATTCAGGGGTATCCTGAGAAAATCACTGTATCTCTATTTGAAGTTTTGAATTTGTTTTGATCTATGAACTAGTCAAATTTCTTCTCATGCATATGTGAACTTTTTAACATTCATACATCCCCTGGTAAGATGTTTTGTGCCTACTTTGTGCAGTGTGAAGAAATTTAGAACAAATTTAAGGAAGTGTTTTTTCTTTCAATGGTTATCTATGATGCCACCAGATGTTGTGGTTGTCAAAGTGGTGGTTCCAAGAGCAGTTGTACAAACTCATGGAAAGAAAATCTAGTTACAGCAATAAAATGCAAAAAAATATAATTGCTGGCTTTGAAAGTACCTATGTTGCAGGTACTTGGAAACAGAGAAGATACCTCAGGAGAAGCATGCCTTGCCTATAAAACCAGGTAGAGGATGTTAACCTGATTGACTATTATTGTAGCTTAAAGCAGGTGTCCATATGTTCTTCCCCAGATTGTCTGAATTGCTTGATGACTTTGAAGAAGTGAATGAAAATAAGAATAATAATTAAAAAAAACTGGTGGTGTTCATCTCTTGTCTCCTTTCAAGCTGATAATCTAATGTAGAGTTAGTTCTTAAGCAAGATTTTGCAGAGGATAAGAATAAGGCTTTGTGCTTATGTTCTCTCTGTTCGAGTAAGTCTCATCAATATATTTATGAGCACTTCTCTTTTTGATGATATTCAGTGCAGAGTGCCGATGAAAGCTTGAAGAAGTTTGAGATTTCATTATGCAGATGACAGGTGTCGGTGATTCCCTCTCATCATAAAGGATCTCCAACTTCAGTAGTCAGTAGCTCAATAGATAGCAAAATTGTTCCTCAGGTTTACATTTACTCAGACAAGTAGAGTTGTGCCCAGATATAGCTGACTAAGAAACAGCTGAGCATAGCTATCCAACAGCTAGAAATCTGACTATAATCATGCATCTGACCGGTGCATCAGTTCCCAAGTTCTCATTGCTATGCGAATCTAACAAGATCAGTTAAACTACAAGTATCCACTGTTCCACTAGTCTTGTAATTACTCAAGTGTGTCAGTGTTATAGGAGTCAGCAAAGCTTTATGTATGAAACCCATAGGAATTTCCATTCTGTGCTCTAAGGATTTGCACTGTTATGCTTATGGCTGTGAGGGTTTGAGTACACACCCCGGTATCTCTGTCACTGCCTGCCAGACAGCCTGCCTGGCAACCAGCAGCACTCACAAGTCGGTTCTGCTGCTTTTCCTGACTTCAGT
Source organism: Nestor notabilis (assembly GCF_000696875.1). Classification (NCBI taxonomy): domain Eukaryota; kingdom Metazoa; phylum Chordata; class Aves; order Psittaciformes; family Psittacidae; genus Nestor; species Nestor notabilis. Next base: position 36,345 of record NW_009928977.1, read on the forward strand.
GATGTGTGTCCTTCACATGGGACGTCCTTTCTCTCCACCGCAGAGGGCCTTTAGATACAGTGGAGGAGGTCTCACTTATGTATTCAGCTGCTGCACTGTTCTCCAGAAAGGTCTCTTGTCCTTGTGCACCCCTTATGCTTCAGGCAGTACTTCCTCCCTGTGTATCCACATCCTTTTCTTGGTGGATGATAGTTGGTTTTTTTTTTTTTTTCTGTTTGCCCTTCTGAAGAGGATTCAAGAAGGTTAACAGTTCAGCCCCCAAGCTCATTTGACTCCTCTCCTGTGTACCAGTTCATCTGGCTGGTTTTGTTAGTTAAAATAAGTGGTTCAGTTTCCTTGGAAATGGAAACTATGCCTTTGTCAGGTACCACCTGTGGTATTATTCTGTCTGTCGCGGTGAGAGATAGGACCTTTAACAGACCTTTGCTTGGTGATTTGCTGATATGTCTCCTTGTGAACTGTTCGTATAATCTATATCAAGTCAGTGTGTTAATGCATTTAATGTAATTTATTTCATTAATATGTATGTTTGCTATTTATATGTGGCTCATTGCCAGCTTTTGGCTGAGACTAGGCACAGCAATTAATATGTTTGTGGCGAGTAGTTTCCAGCCTCTTCCTCTTAAGAAAATTGTAGCATGTACCAAATCACATGTATTTGAAATTCCAGTTATGGTAAAACTATGTTTCTCCAATGAAAGGTATTGCAGCCATCCTCAGTGTTTCAATGTGCGGTCAAGATCAGCAGCACAGCATGGCTGTCTGTGTTTATATATAATTTGAAAGTGAGCTGGCTGCAGTTCAGCTCAGCAAAATAGAGATGTTGATGACAGTTTAGGTGAGAGAAAAACTAGCTAACAAAAGCATTGTTGGCTTCTTCAGGTGATATTTTTTTTTCTTGTTTCAGTTTGTCTTTTTATGAGGGATTCTTTCTCCTTCGTTGCCCTTAGCTGTGCTCTAATTGATAAGCCAGTCTGCTGCTTGTCATCCACATGTGGCGGGACTTTCAACCTTATAGTGTCTGCTTTTTAATGTGGATGTTGGTTCTTATGCAGTCTTTTGTTGCACTGTAATTAGGTTGCTACATAGTGTTGCTCATGCACCTAGTTGTAGTCACTTGGTGACAACAATTCGGGAATTCATTTGGTGGGTATATGGTGGGAATTTCAGCGGTGTTTGTGTTTGTTGCCTTTCATCAATGCTGCCCAGTTTTAGAGTTATATATGTAGGGTTTGGCAGTAGATCGTGAGCAGCAATGGTGGCCTCCTGGAATCTCTGAAAAAGTGAAGTTGTTAAAAGGGTTTGTTAAAAGCTCGCTAAGGATATGTTCCTCAGAGTAGAGGCAGGAAGAAACCTTTGCTAACTGCTTGTCTGTCTGGCTTGTTATGGCTGTTATTCCTATCTGAATGTTTATTTTTTATTGCTTGTGACAGATTGTTCTGTGGTTTGCAGGGAAGAATGTTATGCACGGTGCAAGTTGTGAAGGGTGATTTTAAACATATGTGAAAGTCTGCTTTCTCCCGTCTTTCTCATTTTTGCTTTTGTTTCTGTCCAGTTGTGGCCATCCACAGTATTGAGTTCTTTTTCTTTTCTCTCTGATACATATTTTTGACCACTTTGGCAGTTCTGCTCAAGGAGCAGACTGAGTCCTGTAATTGTTTGTGGTGGTCTGAAAGGGAGAGAGCTGATCACAGTCAGGAAGAAAGTACAAAGATGAAAACATGGTAGGCTTTTAACTGAATCACACTGAAGAGAAGCCCATATGTTATTTTGCGTTCTTTGGATTGATCAGTGACATATCTCAGTGGTGTGAATCTATCGCGTTGGGAGAGACGTGTAAAGCTTTCAGTACACCTTTCCAAGAGACTCACTGTGTGATTGAAAAGCATTGCTGTTATGCAAGTATCTTCATAAATGTAAATAAATAAAGAAGAAAGATAAAACTTGCCATAATAGCGATTCTGGACCTCCCAGTGAATTGACCTACTGGAGTCCGTAACTTCCTATGTTTACTGCAGTGAGAAACACTCTGTCAGAAAATAGTAGTTAAAAATGCATCAGTGTTTTGTGATGTAATGGTGAATTTTAGTATGACTTTTACTTCCAATAGTAGACCATAGGTCTTTATCATTTATTGTAGAATGCACCATTTTATTTCTCCATCAATTTTACGTATATAGCCCTTCATGGGTTCGAGCTTCTGATTTTTATTTTACTATCAGCATCTCCCTTAAGTCATATGTGACTTGTATTCTTAAACTGTTACTGAGTGATATATTTAAAATATGTGACATAATGCAAATAAATAAGTACCTAGTTTTAAGATGATATGAAACCCAATTCAAAAATTGCTGTTGATGCAGCTTCAAATGATAAGGTGGATGAGGGCAAAAACTTGGCTAATTGTCAGTTAAGTTCGGTTACTTAAAGCTCTTGTGTCCTTAGCTGCTTATAAAAGTAAAGTAGTACTTGAGTATTCTAGTCACTCTTGAATAAACTGCTCTTTAGCTAGGAGGTGGAGGAGTAAGAATGGAGCTGGTGCTTGTTCCAGTAATCACAATTCCTTTACAATGTGAACTTGCCACCAATCCGTCAAACTGACCCCACTGTTTTGTGGGGTTTTATTTTTTCTGTAATAAGAAGCAAAATGTTGTGCTATATTATGCAATTTAAAAAAGTCTATGCAGTAAAAATCCATACTCTTTGAGTAAGTGGGCGTAATAATTCTATTCTTGCAGATAGAATGCAAATCAAATAATTTTTCTTTTAGCATATTAATTCAGTAAGGAGATTAATATAAGCTTGCAGACTTCTTAGTCAAAATCCTTATTCTCTCTGCAGAATGCTATACAATTACTATTTGGATGCCGATAGTAAATGAACTGTTTTATTAAATTATCATAATGAAATATTGGAGACTGATGTATGATCCCTCTTATAAAGACTCTGTATGAGGAAGACTTTGTACAGGAGACGAAAGAGGGCAGAAAATTTTGTTTCAAAATGAGAGAGAAAGTGGCTTCTAGTGAAGCAGTGGCAGCTACCATTACAGCCTCTTGGCACTTTTGACTTCTGGTATGGTTTGGAATCAAATTCCTAACTTTAGGCACATAATTCATGAATACTCTCCTGCAAGATCAGGAATTAAGTCATGACTACATAAATTATTATGAATGATTGATACTACTCGAATCAAGGATTGATATATCTTTTGCAATACTGACCGGCATCACCCTTTGTGTCTTAGTTTTCAGTCCTGGTCTCAGTTTATGGTAAAATTCTTTACACCTGAAATAATGATCAAACTATTTAACAGAGAAACCCAGAACACATCTGGTTAGAAGGGACCTCAGGTTATTTGGTCCAGTCTTCTGTTCAGAGAAGTGTGAGCTATGAGAACGTAACAATTAATTTTTAAAACTTTAAAAGAATATTCTCTAGATGCTTCTTGAAGACTTTGTGTTATCCTTCTAAATAACAAGCTCTCTAGTACATAATGTTGCACAGAATACTGAGGTTGGACCTTTAGGATAGATTACTTAGGAGGCTTCATTAGAGACAGAACTTTTTTTTACAGACACCATCAGTATTGTCAAACTTTCCTCCAACTACGGATGTCCTGCTGACATCTGGTGTTAGATTCTGAATTTTGCTTTGGGAAATTGTAGCTCTGAATGTAGAAAAGGTTTCAGTCAACAGTTTTTTTAGTTTTGTTTTCTGCTTGTTTTGGTTGGGGTTTATTTGGGAGGGTGGGGTCCTTCTTTATTTCTCGTCAAGTGGTGTAATCAAAATTCAGATGTTGCAGCTTTGGCTTGGAAGGAAGATGTAAGGTATTTTGAATGAATAAGAAGGGATTTTCCTGTTCTTTACTACAGCACATTAAGGGTCCAGAACCGTGCTCCAATTTTCCATGTTTGGGTCTTAAGATGTTATTTACTGTACAAATTTTACGTCTGTGTAACCCCATGATTTTTTTTCCCCTGCCCAGCAGTAGTTAATGATGTTATCTGTGATGCTGAATATAATCTTTTTCTCTTTTTTTTTCTTTTTTCAGTGTGACAATGCGAAAGGACTCAAAGCCTTCTATGATGCAATAAAATATGGACCTAACCATCTGATGGTTTTTGGTGGTGTATGTGCAACAGTTACATCTATCATTGCTGAGTCTCTGAAGGGATGGAATTTGGTTCAGGTAAGGAATGGAATTTATTCAAATGCTGCCTATCTTGTATCTCTGTATCTCTTCTTAAAATTTAGAAACTTAGTATTTGATGCTTTTCAAGCCTAACATTTTGTGTAATTAGCATATCTCAGTTTTGAAGGTCAGTGATGTGTAAAGAACAGTTAGTTCTGTATTAGTACTAGGTTTTAAGGCTTGATATTGGGCTCATAATGCATGTGAGTATGCAGCAGCAGTTGTGTCTCAGTAGATTAATTAAATACAATTAATTTCATGTATCACAAAAAGCAACCTAAATGAAATGAAGTTCAGTCATGGTAGGTGAGCAAATCTAGGACTTATCCGAAGTTAGAGGAAACAACTTATCAGGCCTTAAATTATGGTACACTAGGGTCTTTACTTGGTCCCTTCTCAGTCATAATGCAATAATTCCTATTGACTTTGAAAGTGTTGGAAGTACATAAATTGTACGTAGCAACTGGGTATGTATCTCAGCACTTGACTCACAAAACACACTTATTCCCAGCTGCTCTTCTTTTTGACTTTCTCAAAGGTCAAGTTTGTGGAAAAGTTCCCTCTGGTGAGGAATCAGAATTTATTAATACTAATGTATAAAATGCAGATTATAATTGTATGATTTACTTCATTTCTTCCATCATCTATCCACTGATGATCTTTGGGTTGATGGCTGTTCATGCAAGGTAGCCAGCCAGTTTTGCTTTTCAGGTGTGGGCATGCCCTGGCTTTCTTCTCAATATTCAAATTGCCCAAAGATAAGTTTGTATCATTTTTATTAAAATAAAGAAACATTATATAGCAAAATAATATAACAATTACCTGAGGTTTTAGTTACAAGCAGGCTCCTCTTTTCCACCTGGAATACTCACTGAGATTAGTGCAGAATGAACAAATGAGGCATAATTAAGTTTGTGAAGAAGATGATGATCAGAGTACAAATGGGAAAATCTTGGGAGAATAATTAAAAGAGCTTGTTAACTATATTTGCAATGCTTGTCAGATCAGTTCTGGTTGTTTTTTTTTTCCTTATGCTTCAGGATTTTTTCTGATGTGAAAAACGTCAGTTCTACTATGGAAATATAATAATAGTTTTTCTCCCGAGAGAGTGGAGAAAGCAACAGAAAGCTTGAAACTGTCACTTAACACTCTCTTAAAAATGGCCTAGTCCATGGCCTATAATGAAATATGTGGCTGAAACTCTGGTTTGTTTGGGGTTTTTTTGGTGGTTTTTTTTTTCTTTTGAGTTTGTCACATAGAACTTCCAGATGATGTAGAATGTTTTAAGGAGTTGGATTTCATTGTGCTAAATCTTTTTCATTTACAGTCAAGTTCTGCCTGCTAAGGTCTGAAAATCAATTTGTTAATGAAGCTATTCAGTCAATAGGAAGGGCAATTAGAAAGCTTCTATTTGCTTTTAAATGCCTGAATTTGTCAATATGTCTGTTAAGTTATATAATGATATGAAGCATTGCTACCACGCAGTATCTATTTCTTTGTATTTAACCACTAGAGCTGTGACTAAGCCTTGAGCATTATTAATGATATCAGTACATCAAGAGATCCTTTGCTGCTTGGGCTTAGTATACTGCAGGCACTAGATAAATCCTCACATGGCACAACTCCATGTCTTGTCAGGTTTTTATATATTGATTGATAGAATCATGAGGGAGCATAAATGACAGTGTGGCTGGGAAGTGAAGCGAGGCTTAGTGGATGGTACAGCAGCAATGGAAACAGTCTAAGTACAGTTTGAAAGTATTATGTCATACAGTGACAGCAATATGTGTATCTGCAAATCAGCAGATATAGCATGTACAAGATGGGGAGATGGAGTACAAACCCTCCTCAGATTCCACTGTCATAAACATCTCTGACTAAAAGCATAACTTCAACGGAAGCAATAGATTAAAATCTGTAGTTCTTAGAAGTGAAGCAACAATATGTAGCTGGATAAAATGCAAGACTTTCCTCCCTCAGAACTTAAGAGTTCACCTCAAGGATTCACAGCAAACTCACATAAAGAGTTACATGAATTTGTGATTAGGATAAATTCATTTTATATTGTAGTCAAGAAGAGGGAAAACAGCATATAGACATTGTATTATTGAATAGAGAATTTGCATTTGGATGCCTGACTCCATCAATTTGTCCCTCTACAGGCAGTTACAAAAGAGAGCTCTTGACCCTAGTAGGAACATTTGATTTGATTTATACAGGTGTCATGTGGTAGAGCAAAGTGATGACTGTCTTCCGTGCAGGAGAAATTCAGGATGATACTGATAGTACTGATTCCCTAGGAATAGGGAAGAAAAGAATAACAGAAACATTACAACTGAAAAATTGCTTTCCTTGGCAAGTACAATATGAGGCTGAGTGGCTGAAAAACTTCTGAAAGCCTTTTAGCTTTGAATTCCAAGTTTCTGGGTGTCCATTTGGGGAAATTTTTCTTTACTGCCTGTTTCCCATTCTTTACAATAAGAAGTCTCCAAAAACAATGGAATAAAAGGCAAAGAGTACAAATGTGCTGGAAATTACCATGTTACTTTTGCTATTTGGCCAACGTTATAGCAGTGATGGGGGGAGGAAGAAAACATTTTCACAAGGCCCCTTCAGTCTCAATCTCCTTACTGTATGCTGCTGATAATGATAACTTTTTGACTTAACTGGTTAATTCAGGTCATTGATGGCCTGCAACATGTGAATTAGGTAAGATTATCAGAGGTTGAGAAGAGTTTTAGTCTGAAGGTGACTTGCCTTATTTCTGTACCATATCTAAACAGAAAATACTTGTCCTCCCCCATCTTGACAAATTTTGATTTACTTATGGTCAACAGCAGAAAGGGAGATCCTGTTCTCAATTGGCTGCTTTCAATTTCTGGCTGATTTAATTATCTCTTACTGTAAGAAAATTAATGATTTTTCTTTTTTTTTTTTTTTTTTCTTTTTAAAATGGAGCATTTTGTATCCATGGGAAGTTCAAGTTGTTTTAGTCTGCAAAAACTTATGTCATCCTTAAGGGCTTTCACTGAGGTGTGCTAGCTGACACAACCTGCAAACTGTTTTCTGAACATGTTCTTAACAGGACAAATGCAGACACCCATTCCTTAGCTTCTCAAATGAAAAGCTTCCCTGTGAGTAATTCCTGTGTGCCAGATGTCCTTACTTTGTTGAGTGACAGTCTGAGCATGGACTGGAGGCTGCATGTGTGGCTTTGATCTCCAGTCTGTGGTGTGAAATCCATTTGAACCTTTGGTATTTTGGTTAAAAAGTGCCAATAATATTCTGTGCGTCTGACAGAGGGTCATAAAGACTTGAGGAGATAATATTTGGCTATTGCTGAGCTGTAGGGAAATACCTGAACATCAGATTCTTCTGGATTCATCTTATCTTTTCTTCATCACTCCATTTCAGTGTGTATTCAAGACAGTTCAATAGAGTGATGAAGAATCAGTAGTATCTACAATACTATTAATGATAGTATAAAGACCAGTCATATATTTTTATTTCATACACTGAAGCATTCCATAGTGCAAAACAGAGGAGATGGCTTGCAGTTCAGTTTTTCTCTTGTATTTCAGGATATCCATCAACTGCTTACCTCATCACTTTAATTTGTTACAGTGGCAAAAGCATCTAATTTGTATTGATCGTTGTTTCTCCTGCTTTCCATTGTGATATCTCACTTTTCCTGATTGCCATATTAACATAAGCATTTAACCAGGATGAGGATTTTGTTATCTGTCTTAATTTGCAGAACTCTTCCTCCATTTTGGAGATTTGTCTCTTTCTTTTGTTGGTGCTGTTTAAATTCTCTTATAGTCTGCTTCATTTACAGTTTCCTTTAACTCTGGAAAATAAGCCTCTACCAGAAACAAAGTATAAAAGTAGTGCTTCCTTGGAATGTCTTCTGTTTTTATATATTTAATGTAATGTAGTCATAGCTGCTGGCTTCTAGGCAAGTAACTGCTACCGGTGATCAGTGCTTAGTAATGACATTCAAAACAGAGAAACTTTGTTTTGGATTCAGCATCTTGTGTTGTGAAGTTTTCTAAGAAAAGTATAAGCACCCCAATCGTGATACATTATTGCTTTGTGGGCATATTAATATAGGGCAAGTTCATGTGTTAGAAAGCAAAAACTCCTTTAGTTCTCTGGCTTGTATAGTTGAGTATTAAAGAGCTTACCCTGAGACTTGTTTTATTATCCCAGAGATACATGGGTATTCAAGATCACATGTTTGAATTATCAGAAAGACTGTTGGTGTCCAAGAAAATCAGTGATGTTTCTAGCCTCTGGTTTCTTTCTGAAACAAAGCAGATGTGATTGCATTGTCAGTTCCTTCTAATAATTTCTGACCACTGGCCAATTGCAAACAGATTTTAACAAGGATTTCCCAAAGATGATTAGCTGCTACGCATTCCTGTGAAAATGAGCTGCTGAGAGAGGGATCCAGTGCACAAGAGGCTCGCAGCGTGAGCACAGAGAACTTTGAGCCAGCCGCGACATGTGGTGCTCCTTTCCCAGCTGCTGTTTATGGGAAGGGGACTGACTGCATTTAAAACAGAGTAAAAAAACCCAAAACAAACAAGCAGAAAGTTAGTTAGGAAAATGCAGAGGAGGGTTGAAACCCAGAAGGATATGAAGTAGGAGCTGCGGTGTTTGTTTGTGTGTGTAGAAGCCTAGGACACGTGTATCTGCAGGAAACCAGGCTTTATTAGCTGGCCCTGTTATTCCTCAAAATTCTTGTTAATACAGAATTTCACAACTACATGCAGGTTACAGCTGGTGTTTTTTTAACACTTTAACACATAAGTAATGCAAGTAATCACACACATGTTTATACTGGCCACTGAATCAAACTTCTGGTTAAAACCTGAATTTTCTAAATCCTCGTGCTTGCAACCTGGAGATCTGACATGGGTACATAAACATTTGATAAAAAACATGGGGGCTTTAGGTGCTGGTTTCTCCCCCTCTTCCCTCACCCACCCCACCCCAATTCCTTGTCGTGTTTGTTCCAGTACAGTGAGCTTGTGCTACTTTTGCCTTCACTGCACAATTTCCATTATTAGTTTGAGCAATGAAAAGGGCATTTAAACTAGTCTTTGGCTAAGAAGATTAGCTATTTCTATCTATGAGATGCAGGCAGTTCCACTTAAACAGACCTTTCTCCCACTGGAATATGACCCAGTACACCATAAAACTAGAGCCTTTGGCTTCTTGGCCCACAATTATTTATTTCCCCCTTTGCTTTCTTATTTTATCTCCTGGGACTGGAGGGATTTTATAGACTTTCTGTACTTGTGCTTTTAATAGGCAAAGCAAGTGAGGGGAAACACTTCTTGAGGCCTTATATTAAGATGCAAACCTGATGACATTCTGGTCCTGCTTTTGGGAGTTAGCTGAGCACAGAAGGGAAGTTTTGCTCACTTCATCATAGGAATGCCTGGGAGCTCCTGAACAGGAAGAAAGCGCAGCAGGACTGACCTTCAGGCGGACTTCATGTGAAGTTTCTCCTCATTTGAGAGAAACTCTGGTAAATTTGGAGGGAGACAGACCTTTCAGTTCTGCAAATCCTCCCCTTGATACAAGATGCAGGAGATCTGCTGTTATTGATGTGCCCCCCCTGAAGCTCTGTGGTTGCTGCTGAGGAAGAAAACACATGGGGAGTTTAAACGTACCAGCGGTACCGTATCTCCTAATTAGACCATGTCTCTCTGCATGTCGACAGATGCATACATGCACAGGGTAGAGTAGACTTGGAAACTAGTTGTATATTCACCCTCAAACTTAAAGAAATTAATGTTTCAATGCATCAGGAGAGACTAGGGCACAATTTAGTGACACGGTTTCTTTCATGGTGATAAAAACACTGACCCTGATTATTTCAGTTGTTCTCCAAGGGAGACATTAGTATTACATTGCTGTTATTAGGACAAATTTTGGTCGACAAAGTTTAAATTGAAAATTTTAGAATATTTTCAGGCTGAGGTATGTTAAGAAATGCACATCCTGTATTCCAAATGCACTGCAAGATTTAGTAGGACCTTTCTTTCCTTTCTTTCCATCTTCTGTCTGAATATACGAAATTGATTTGTATGGCTTAACCTGGCTTTCCATCTGCTTGAAATTGGCTTCTGTCCAGTATTCACTTTATTTAAATATGATTAGCTGTTCTTTTTCATCTTGTTTGTCTTGTATTTCTACTGTTGGAGAAAACAGCAAAACTACAGTATACAGTCTAATTTTCCTTTGATCTAATGTCAGCAAGTTCAGTTCATTACATAAAGCATCACTAAAGGCATTTTAATATAGTTCTAAAGTTAGGTCAAAGCTGTTCGAGACTGAATCTGCATATTTATTCTAATAATGATCTGCATGTTCTGACAGAAAAAAAATCCTTTGTTATTTATTATCTTTTTTGTTCTTAGCAGTTTTTCCATAATTGTTCATTCACTTCTGTTTTAGTGTTGAATCAATAATATCGAATGAATGAGTGATGGCTTAGGGAACAGACCCAGACTAGAAAGTCAAGGATGTCACTTTGTTGCAGTATACTTTGGATTTGGGAAAACACATTTAATACTGAACCAATCAGGTATTCCCTCTCCTCCATATACTTCTCCCTTGAATCAGAAAGATTTTTCTTTTTCTTTTTTTATTTTCCTCAAAGAAAAATAAAATACTTTAAAAAAAAAAAAAAAAAAAAAAAAAAAAAAGACCCCAAACTCTTAGTGTAATAAGCATTGATGTTTTTGTGACCACAAAGCCTTGTGTTTTAATGCTAGCTCAATTTATTGGTAAGGTGTTTAAAATATCCAGTTTAATTTATTATCAGAATAAATAATGGCTGGGGCTTTGCGGGGACTTTTTTTCCTTTTCCTGTGTAATTTTTAACAAAGTATTCTGTCTCACTGCTTGTATTACCATTGGTAATTTCTGTAAAAGAGTATTGCAGTCGTTGTCTCTTGTGGCTTTTGCACTGATTTCTTTTTCAGAGTTGAGATTATTGTTTTAATTTTTTTATGTCACACTTTCTAGTACTTTGTCTGATGTCTTTCTTTTCTGTATGGTTCCAACCCATTGGCCGGTAGTGATGATAAATTTCCCTCTAGCCCATAGCTGGTCAGCACATCTCTTCTTTACTGCCTCTGGGAAATGTCATGTGATTTGTGGGGATATACTTGTGTGACACCAACATCCCATTAATGATAGTCTTGATTCTATTCACAGTTTTGCCAGGCCAAAGAATCACCTTTTGATTTGTTAATCCCATGGTGTTCATTACTCTGTGACCCACAAACTTGGCTTGAAGTCTCCCACTGTTAAGTGGGAGCATTACTACATTTTTTTGGCAATTGAAGCACTGAATTTTGAGCTCCCCTTTGCATTTTTCCCTGCGCCTGACTTTACACAAATCTTGTTTTTATGTTTCTCATTTGAAAGCTAGCTCAGGGAAATCAGATGCTAACTGGTTGCCCATCTGTATATGATTTTTCTGCTTTAAAGGTTAAATTGATCTATAACGGTCTTATTTCACTGAAAATGTAACTTTGTCACTTTCTGGTTGGTTCTTGGCAATCATCATTAGTTTACTCCCAAATGTGCAGATTATAGTATTGTATTTCTCTGACTATTGCATAACTTCAAATATTCTAGAAAGTAGGTTTCGAGCTTCTTTTACCACCAGTTCCCCAACTGTGGTTCTTCTGATTATTTTCAACATTCTTATACTTTCTGTAAAGCTGGAGTTGGTTATTTTGGTATACTGTTTGCCAGAGTGACTGCTTCAATTTGTTTCTGAAAGGTAGCATTGACTGTGTTCTACAAGACCAGTTTGCTGGCCTGTTTCTCAACAGCTACCTTGGAAAGCTCTGGGACTGCTTTCTCTGCAGTCCCTTTGACCAGCCTGGTGGCCCTATGTGAAGTGGCACCCTCTCCTGTAGCTGCTGCTATCCTTGGAACATACAATCCTGGCCACATTAAGTTAACTAACTCAAGGCAAAATTGATGTGATAAAATTTGTTGTTTCATACCATTATTCCCACAGTGTTAAATCCACTTTATCATTTCATGCTCTCTTACTTCAATGTTTCCCTTCATATTACTGTCCTATTATAGGACAAGGAAAGCATTCTTATGTGGTAAATTAACCTGCTTTCCCCTGAATGCTGTTTTGGCAGCAGTTAATTACTTATTTTTCAGGGATAGTATAATTCGCACAAATTCAGTAACAGCAGCTCCCGGGCATAGATTGAAGAACAAACTTGTAAACCAAGCAGTTGCAAAAAACCCACACCTCTTGATAATTACAAAATTGAAATAAAATAATATTGGCCTTTAAAACTGGGAAAAGCTTAATTATGCTCCATTGGAGAAGTAATATATTGCTGATACGTTTATAGAAAAGTTAAGTGTTAAAATACAAATCCTCATGTAATACAAGCTGTTCTAAGGACCTGATTCTCAAGTGCATGGCAGTGTTCTTGGTATATGATTTATCTAGTATTACGACCACCGCGGCATCTGTCTTAATTCTTGGTATTTCCACTCTTCTAGACCCATAGTTGCAAATCCAGATGAGTAGCTTGAAATTTCCATATTCTGTGTTAAGCTATGACGCATTCTGTTTCTATTCTCAGAGTAAAGGAAAATGTTTCCCCAGTGTAGTCCCTTGTTTTTCAGAAACCCATTAGACTTTGTTCTCCAATAGACAGCCTCTCACAAGCTGATGAATAAGCTACAGAAGGATTGACATTATTACTACTATGAGCTTTTTTTTGTATTCTGCTACAACACTAAGCTAAGAAACTTCAATGTTTATAATTAAGCTACTGTGAGGGTGCACTATGTACTGGGATGGGGATTCATTATGTTGGTTTACTTCCTGAAGGTAAAAAGATTAGTGGCACAGCTTCTGAAAGGTTTGTTCAAGTCCCTCAATGTTCAGATGAGGCAACAATTCAGATGAGGGAAGAAGAATATATATGGTTGGGGAGTGAAAGATCTCCAGCAGTCTGAAGTATTGCATGAAGTATTTGGGAGCTTCAACTTTGTATTCATTACTAAACACTATCATCTTGATGTAAAGAAAGATTTAATTTGCTCTATAAAACAGAGCAAGAAAGTTCTTCATCATAACCCCTTTGAAAATAAAAGCTTGTAAAAGACTGATGACAGTCTCAATCTGAAATTGATTACAATACAATTACAAATCAAAGGCTGAATGCTGGGTTTTGCATTTGTAATCAAACTTCCAAACTGGATCCATTGTTCTCTTTAAGAACTGTAGCTGCAAGGAAGAGATCAGTTCTGGGAAAGTGGGGTACGCTTGCATCATTGATAAGAATGGGGGGAGGTTGGTGTTAAGGCATATTAATGCTGAAGAGATAATTTTCCTGATGTCTCTTGTTTAATTTGAACAATCAATCCAAAGATTTGTTTAGGTAAGCAGATTTTTATTGACTCTCTTTTGAAGACTACTGAGAAAAGCAGAGTGACTGAGCAAGCAATAGAGAAGATCAGTATTGTGTTTAGCTCTTATTAACTAAATTAAAATCAAATAATAAAGGTATCAAATAATAAAAGAAAACTCAATAAAGAAAACAAAGGTGCTGATTCTCTCCGGTGCATACCTATCTATATATTTATATGCACACATACATATATTTAGAATTATCTAAAACTATCTTTAGTCCTTTTTATGGCTCTGTTGCTGACAGGTACTGTTAGGTTTCAGATAAATGTAGCTGCATTCTCTTACTTCACATCAGGATTAATTATCAATCAGAAATGTGGTTGACATGCGTAGGTGTACAAAACCAGCATGCTTAGAGGTTGTTTTCCTGTGGCTCTGGTCACCAGTTGGTTTTGCCTTTCACTTGTTTTGCATTTTCATGCTTACTTATGAGGAGTTAAAAAAATATACCAAATTTGCAAATCTGAAAGAGAAGGAAGGTTCATAACCAATTCAGTTATATATAAACCACTGATATATAAAGATCCTACATGTTGTTTGCTGATATTGATAAAGGAGGTCAGAATTACAGATTGCAGACTATAATCAGACCAGCCTGGAAAAATGTGACTGCAGAAACGTTTCTTTCCTAGCAAATTTCATGCAATCTTTTCAAATCCTTGTGTCTTAACTATTAAAATTCAGTAATATTACAGTTGCCAGATTTGATAATGCTTTGTGATGTTAACATTAGTGTTGATAATGAGTTCTTTGAATTGTCAGTGTGAAACTCTTGTGACCAATATGATTTTTGTCCTTGCTTTTGCAATTCTTTCTGACAGTGTGATGAACTCCTGTCCTTATGCTGGTTTTAGCTTGAGAAGAGAGAAAATGCAAAAAATTATCTTTTCTTTTTGCTTTTTTAGAGCAAAGGGCAGAAAGGCACAACTATGGGGCCCTGAGTTTCACTGCCTTACCCATCCACCTTTGTCGATCAAGAACTCGAGCTACTGTTTTTGCAACTATAATTATCGTAGAGTCACCTTATACATAGATTGTACTCAAGGTTGCACGAAGCATGTCCTCAGCTATAATCCAAATCTGCCCCCATAAAAAATGTGATTGCACTGGCTTGATTTGTCTTATATTTACTGTTAATGGCTAGACCACAGTGAGAGGTTTATGATTTTGCTACTTATGTTGCCTTAAAACAAAGTGGATTGGTGTTTGGTTTGGTTTTTTTTCCAATTGGATCTTTAAAACAGAAGATAACAAAATGGAGTAATAATCTTTGTACAAATAATTCTGTGGTTTGCTCTTCCTGTTAGCCTCATTCTTAACTTTTCAATTTCCCATTGCCACAAGCAATGCTAGGAGGACTTAAAGGCAAGACGTTGCTAATTAGTCATGGCTTGCAGACTGCTCATTTAAACAGTAGACATTTATTTTTATGTCCAGAAGTCCACATTTATTACTGCAGATGAACCAACAGGGTGTAATTTCATAGTTAGTTCAATGGTTTAACTGGTTATGTGAACCAGGAAAATGAAACTTTATGTGTTGTTGCCCAATATTCTATTGTTTTACAGACAGATTATTATAGTATTATAATCACCTTGGAAAGACAGCTTGTGTCTCCAGTCACAAATGAATTCACACAGAATATGACATTGTTAGAGTAGTGGTAAAGGGGAGAGGGCACTGTGCAGTAAATCTAATGATTCATGTTTACTGAGAATAAGTGGAATGAGAGTGCTACTTTGGAATTCTTAGCTGCCTGCCCAGAGACTATATAAATCCTACCCGAATGTGTTCCCCAAAGGCTGAACTTGTAAGATGAGGGTGAGGTTTGCTTTCTGGGAGCATACAAGTGTAACATTATTGCTCTAGCTCCCTAGATGAATAATGAAATGTAGATCACGTGAATTCTACAGAGCCTCAGGCTTGTCCATGTATGAAATGAGTTTTGGTAACCCCACTCTACGGGAACACCTTGAGGCGCAGTCCCAACATTCATCCCATAAACTTGTCATCAGACTTGGCACTTGATCCTGCACCACCTCAGGGCATAAATGTGTCTTACTCTGCATGTCTTCATGGTAGCCAGTCACAAGGGCCTCCATGAAATGTTCGGACAGGTCCAGCCCCAGCTGGTACTGCTTGTGAGTTTTTACCAGCATTTTAGACTTCAATTTCTTATTCTATTATTTAAAAAAAATCAGAAGAGAGATCAAAACAAACGACACTTTTCTGAACTGTCATCAAGGTTATTGTGGCCAGTATAATGATTTCTGGGTTTGTGACTCCTTTTCTTTTGGCCTTTGAGGAAAGCAATCCTGCCATGCCACCAAAAATCAAACGTACCGTGAATTGTCTCAAACGGTCCTAGCTCAGTGCTTACCCTAGTGAAATTATTGGATAGGGATTGGAAGTGGTACTGTCTTGGCTTCTTGTTCGGTGATTACCAATACAGCTAAGCTCTGCATGAGTACCTGAGCCACTGAAGAGAAGGGATGAGTTTCCCCATGCCTTTGGGTTCTCTAACCAATATTTGTGTGGAATAATAAGCGTTCTCACCTTCCAGGTTTAGCTGAAAACAGAAGACTGAAAAAGAGTGAAGCGTACACATTTTCAGAGCGCAGTTTGGTCCCCAAGAGCATAGAGTTATGAAGTCTGTTTTCTAAGTCCTGCAGAGGGTGGGATTTCAGATGCTCTGTCTGCTTGGAATGGCTCACTGCTTTAGCTCTAACCATCTCCATGCCCAGCATGCCTGATGTACTTGAGTCCCATCTGAGGCACTTAACTCTCCCAGTGTGGTGTACAATGAGCTTAAGAGCCTAACTTTGTATTCCATTACTCTGGAAAGGCATTGATGTTCTCAGAGTATGTGTGTTTGGCAGGTATTTCTGAAACCATGTCTGTCTTTTATCATACTGCAACGGCTCTCTATGTTTAATCACCATAGATAAAATTGCAGTTCTAATTTTAACATCACAGTTGTCTGCCGTGGAAGTGGCTGTATTGAACAAAATGAAAAGCCAAATCCTTTTTCCTGCTCTGCAATCTAATAGTCATCTGGAGAAATCTCTTCAAAGTTGTTATAACTTTATGGGCTCAGTACAGAGGAAGTTCTAGGCCTTTACTGAGGTTTGAAGCCAGTATTATACATTGAAGACCAACACACTGAACAAATTGCCTTCAGGGAGCTTCTGCATGATTTTGGGAATGCCTAAATGTGCAAGGCAGCTCCCTTTTTCTTTCAGATGGCTCCAGGTGCTGGATATGTATGAATTTGCTTTTGAACATTATATCTAGACCTGCTCCAGTTAATGCAGGCTGCTGTCACTTAGCAGCAGAAATAGGCCTTAACAAAATACACTGTTTTTCTTTAAAGCTGTTTCCAGCAGATAAGATATTAAAGGATATTACAGCAGATAAAATATTAAAGCTGGTGCTTATGACTGTTAAAATAATACAGTTGGAACACTTTCCCTGAAATTTTTGAAGGTTTATGGTTCTCCCCTAAGACAGTCAAATCACATCTGAGTACCATAACCATTAGGTTACAGAGTCACTGTCCCTCACATGTTCTGGTTTTCTGACCGCATGAACCTTTTAAATACTTTGCTGTGCAGCGAGGTATCACTGACATGAGGAAAGGGGAGACTGCATAGGGTAGTTTGCACCCTGAGTTTAGGGTGATTGTGAAGACAGCCCCCGTGCCTCAAGCTCAGGGTGTCACCCTATCTACTCTTCCATTCTCCTGGACAAGACTTCCACTGTTGTGCTGCCTCTAAAATATGAGTGCACCTGCACTCTGGCAGTCAGCGTGTCTAGATAAAAACAACGAGGTGGGCAGCAGCTGTGGCAGAACACCTACCAGTGCTCTCCTTCATCCCGTGATCTGCATGGATGGATGTAGGGATGTGCTGCTTTGACTGATGTGCTTGGTCTCTGCAGAGGAGGATTTGGCACTCACCATTACCCTCAGCACTGCCATCAGCTAAATATGCCCTGTTTAGTATATGGCTGTTTTCAGCTGTGTTTTTGCACCACTGTAGTTTCCAGTTAATATTATACGAAAGCTAAATGTGTGCAGACTCTGGGGTCCACTTCTGGGACCCGGCTGCACAAGTTGTGTTCTACAGTATTTGACTTGTAGGTACTGGGATACTTAATTTTATCTATGACTGTGCTACCTGAAGTTTTCTTGTACAATATAAATACATTGTGAGGATAGAACCAGAACATACTTGGTTTATTGATTATAGCTTAGAGCTCATTTTCAAAGATTGTAGTTACGAATAGAGGAACAATCCATCTCTTGTTCTCCCAGAGACAGAACTTAAAGAGTATATGACTGATTTTGTCAGTTTTGGTTTTTATTAAATGTAGGATGTGACATTTGGTATGTCTAAACTTACATCCATATAGTATACCATTAATTCTTTGGAGTCAGTTCAGGATAGGGCACTCAAGTTATCTGTCTTATAGGAACAAGTGACTGTAAATTTTTATTTTTTTATGAAGAGAAACCTTCAGTTTGTCTGTAATCTAGTGGATCATTTTTAAAGTACTCAAAGTGGAAGAATATTATATAAATTAGGTATTAATTACACTCAATTTTTGGAACTTCAGAGACAGTGTTCTCCAAAATCACTATGGTGATTCTTCACCACCTTAACACAAATCAGTGTGCCTTATTTTACCAAAAGTTGCTGCTGAATGAATACATAACATCATACATTGAAGTACTCTACACAGAATCATAGAATGGATTGGGTAGGAAGGGACCTTAAAGATCATCTAGTTCCAGCCACCCTGCCATGGCTACGTGTACCAAAAAATTGTAATCTCTTAGCTCCTTTTGTTCTGTGCACAATTCAGAAATACAAACTGTAATATTTCCAAACCTAAACAATATTTTTTCCTAATAATTGTATTTTTATAAGCTTTCTTCAAGCAAATTCAGAGACTAGGTATCTACACATTTTGTAGATACTTATGTTTGTTTCCTGATTCCAAGATCCTATGTGCTACTTCAATTATGTATAAATAAATATTTATAAACCTCCAGAATATCTTCCATGGCAGTATTTCTGGTTTTTCCTTGATTATAAAAAGTATAAAATTCTGCACTGTAAAAGTATACTAGAGCAAGCACTCTTAGTGGTGCCCAGTGAAAGGAGAAGAAGAAACGGGCACAAACGGAAATGCAGGGAATTCCATGTCATTGTAGGGGTGGCCAAACCTAGAGAAATTGTGGAAAATCCACCCCGGAGATATTTACAAACCTGATTGCACAGGGCCTTGAGCAATCTCCTCGAGGAGACCTTGCTTTGAGCAGGGAGGCTGGACTAGACAATATGCAGAGGTGCCATTCTGCCTCAGCTGTTCTGTAATTCTGTGACTGCAGCCCCTAGTCTTAACCTTGACTTTCACACTGTAGACTAAAAATAAAAAAAGGTAAGGAATAGCAGTGAAATTACACTGTGAGGCTGAAGTCACTATGGATTCCCTTATCAGCTAAAGACAATGAGCAGATTTTACTTTAATCCTGTTTAATTCTGTATGCATTTATTGTTTTTTTTTCCAAATCCTCCTTCAGGCTTTAAAAACAGTAACAATGAAACAGAGAACTATAACCTCCGAGTTGAATTGAATATGATTCCATGCACAAATAAGTATTTCTGAAAAACAAAGACCTTAATAAGACAAATAACATTGGTTTGACCCTCCCTTGAGCAGGAAGACTGACTATTTGATCTCCTGAGCTCCCTGTTGTCTTGTGATCCTGTGACAGAGAAATTGTTGAGCCATGGCCATTCCTGGCTAAAGATGGTTTATCTTTCACACATAATAATTTTGCAAGTGTTGGCATTATTGACAATTGCCAGAGCATTGAAACTTCTAATAATTGGTTCATGTGTTTCTAGATCATAGCAGAGTCTTTGCAAGGTGATCTGTTTGCTCTTCCCCCCCACCCTCGCCATACAATTAACTGATTAATTTTATCATAGTGCTACAATTTTATTTATTTTTCTCTAGAGGGATAAAGATTTTTGTAGTGATTGGGGAGAGGAGAACAATGTCTAAACTAAGGATGATGTCAATATTTATACAGAGCTTTTCTGCATTAGTGAATTTTATTTTCTGTAATAGATCATGTATGTGCATTGCTTTGAGCTGCCATCATATCCATGAAACCTTTAATCTAGTGCCATTTTCTAGATAACCCTGAAGTAGATCCAGCAGAGAACTCCTGCAACAGCAATGACTTTCAAGAAAGCAAAGTTGTGAAGTCACTTCTAATATTTCTCTTGAAGAGCTTTACCAGCAGCTAAGTTCAACTCCTATCAAGTATCCAAAGTAGTGACTTACACTTCAAAGAAGTGTAAAGTTAAAATAGGCTTTTAGAATGCCTTATTTCACAATCTGTTTCTGGGGCATACAGAAAGTATTTGTATGCCTCAGTTGCGTATGATCATTTCTGGCCACAAATGTAGCCTTCTATGGCTGGATGCGGAGGGTATAACTTCTTGCTGAGTATACTGACAAGAGGCTTGAGAAGTTGTCGAAGTAAATGGATTTCGGAAAACTCCCTGTGGCAGGTAGATATTAACAGGTGTGCAGCATGAGAAGTTGGTTTATGTAGGCTTAAAATTATTCTCAAACAAGGAAAAGTTGCTTTCCAGAAACTGCACAGTACTGAAAACATACTGCTTCCCAGCTGATAATAAGCTCTTTTCCAAAAACTGCAATAATAGCATTTCTGTGGAGATGAACAGAACTTACAACATGTCTTGCCAAAATGACATTTGGTGGCTATTCAAGTCTTAAAGCTATTGTTATAAATGAGAAGTTCTTGTGCCTCTTTGTTAGTCACCAAATGACCCTAACAATAAAAAAATGACAAGCAGTAACTCTTAAAACATCTTTCAAAAAATCTTGTCAAGCCCAAAAGCTGAAGAGAGCAGACAGAAACAGTGTAATGAAGCAGTGGCAGCCTTCTGTCCTGAGCAGAGACTGAATAAATTGTATGGCTTCCTCTTCATTAAAGCAAGGATAGAAGCACCAGGGGAGATAGGTTGACTAAGATGGTCAGAAGATCACTGCACTGAGAGTAAAAAGGAATATAGGAAAGTGCGAAAGTGTAGCTATTGTAAGGCAAAATGATATTTTGCACAGTCAGTTAAAGTATCAATGGTCAAGGCATTCTTTACTTGGTTGTACTTGAGTTTCAAATGAGAAGAACTATAATTGCTCATCTATAAACATTCAACCTTATATATTACTGAATCCTGATGGAGAGATTGACATGATTAGAGTGTTAAATTCAACAGTCATAGCCTCTTTAAGAAAGATCAAATTGGCAAAAGTCAAGAGTAGCGTTTCTTATTGCTGTCAGTGACCACTTGGGAAGGGTTTTTAAGGGGTTACTGTCAGGTTAGAGAAATATGAAGCAACTAATCAGTATGAAGTTATTTCCTAATGTTTGCAAAGACCATCAGATCACACTAGAAAACATGATAAGCTTGTGATGTAGTTATGATATATACAGGGGGAAAATGAAGATGTATGGTACAGAACCAGTCTGGGTGAAATATGTTAGAAATGTCAACTTCTTGAAGAACAGGAAGGCTATTGAACATGTTGATGTTTAAATTAAATCAGTTTATAACTGTGAATTGTTTAATAATATTACTCCATACCCAGGCATCTACAGGTTACCCTGATTATAAAAACCAACCAACCAAAAATCTAAGTGGCTTATTTATTGTCTGGCGTTTATTGAAAACAAAACTAAAAAGGAGAAAATGATACCAAATGATGAAAATCAGTAGGTTTTGAGGGAACAGATGATGAAACAAATGCTGTAAGCTTTTCTGCAGTAACCTGTGAGGATGATGGTTAAGTATTTTACAACTTGTTCTAAATAATTTTGTATGTAATTTTTCTGAAAAATGGTCGAAGAACCTTGTGACTCTTTGTCATGAATCTTAATATCTTGGTCCTTTGAAGAACTTCAGAGGAACTGGAAGGAAGCTAACACTGCACTAGTAAGTTAAAAAACTTGAGTCTTTTAGCTCTTTAAGTTATAAACAATAGTTTGAGTTAATATCGGCTGAAGTGAGTCCTACAAAATGGAACACATGATACAGGTTTTGACTAATAACGAGCACAGGGAAGAGAAAGTGACCCATATGAATGATAAAAAATTACCTACGGCCAAACTTGCCTTGCTTTGAAGTTAAAATTTCTGTTAAGAAAATAAACAAACAAATGTTTATAACTTGAGTTTAGTTTCTAAATTATCTCTCATAAGGCATTTTCCTTTCAAGTAATGAAAACAAGTCACTAGCACAGAGTGATCCTGATTAGTGAGGGAACAGGATGTCTTAATATGTTTCATACTTCCCTTTTCTGGATCATACGCATCTCTTCTGGAAAGCAGTGTTCTTGAGAAGGACTATAATCTTGTTCGATAATTAGCCTGTCATCACACTGTGGTGCTGGACTCAACAAAACATGACACATAGATGGATAGGCAGATAAACGGCAATTTTTAGAAGAAATTGTGTCCGATTCTGGTGCCCATATCAGAAGATAGTAATAAATTCCAAATTGTCAGAGAACAGCTATGCAAATGGCTAAAATGCAGTAAAAAGATCTCCTTATCAGGAGACATTCCCAGGATTCTGTTCAGTCCCCCCAGACTGATGGTGGTGGTGAAATTTTGTCGCTTGAGCTATATAAAAACTTCTGATAACCACCTCAGACTACAAAGAAAAATATCAAAGATAATTCAAAGTGGAAGCTAGACAAAATAAGGCTAGAAATAAGGTATACGTTTTAACAACAGAGACATCTCATAGAATAATCTACTGAAGCTTTCATTCAATTCTACGTTACTAGCAAGTCAAGAGCAAATGTTTTTCTAATGCTGTGCTGTAGATTAAAGAAAATGCAATTCAGGGCAGTCCTTTGGCATGTCAGACATAAAGTCAGCCTAGATCCTCAGAATTATTTGGTCCAGGCTTATTTACAAGTCAGCTGAACACAGATGTTTTTAAAGGAAAATTGAAGTGTTATCATTTATAGTATGAAAGGATGAAAAATGAACTTAAAAATCAGAAAAGATTCCTTCTATAATGGAGAAAGTACTTATTTTCTTAAATTGATCAAAAAATGCTAAAAGGTAGTTATTCATCTGGAAATTTCATGAAGCGAAATTGTAGTTCATTGAACACAAGACAAAGTAACTGGATTAAAAAAAACCAAACCAGGCATGTCTACGTTCTTTGCTCATCTCCCATCTTCTAATAATTTGGTAGAATTTTTTTTTTGTCAGGAATCCACAATGGAAAATTGGAATAAGTCTGTCCTTTCTGCAGAAACAGACAATTTTCAGCCTTTTCAGGAAACACAATATTCATAATTTTCAACTGGAAAACATGTTTGTTGTGGATCTATATTCTGGGGGAAGATAGAAAGGAAATAGTGTTCCAAATCTCATTAGGTTCTACGGAGAAGAAGGAATTATATAAGTTTACTTTTTACTTTGTTCTTAAATGAAAACAAATAATCTTATTGAATGTTTGAATACCAGTTCCTTAAATGACATAAAAAAGATAGACTCTGTTTTCATAATTAGTAATTTTGTAGCTTTTATATTATGAAGAAAAGCTTGTCTCTGTGCCCCAAGACGTCAGAGCTGTAACAGATTCTTTTACAGCTATGAAGACGTGGAAGTACCCTCAGGAAAATTGTCCTTGTTTTTTTAACTGCATCTGGGCCCAGCTTGCTATTACTTTAAGGCAATACCTGCATTAGCACTGTAGTTCAGATCTGGAGTGTGGTTTTGAAATGAATCCTACTGTTATCCCCACTTACCATGCTTTGGTTCTTACCAAGTGGAGATGTTGGGGTGTATGACCTAGCTTCCACAAGGGAGAACCAAGAGCCGTGTGTCCTCCAGCAACACAACTTACTCTTCTTTGTCCAGTAATTGGTCCTCATCTGCAGAACCAGTTTAGAGCTAAATTGTGCCGAGTGGTGGACCCTGGGTCCGTAACACCAACTGTTTGCTAGGCAGATAGCTCTTCTGCCTTTGCAATGCTTGCTTATGTTCACAGCCTGACAGAACTGCAAGTATGCAGCAGATGCTTGTTCCCTTTCTGTGGCAGAGAAATAAACTACTAAGGAGGATAGGATGATGCTTTCTGCTATCATCTGTGCCTGGTAAATATTGCTTCTGAACAACTATTGTGCTTCTTTTTTTTTTCCCCTCCTGAGTCTTTAGAAGCCTGAATCTTTCAACTACAGTCCTGAATATTCACAGGGGTGGAACATGAGACCATATAGGTGGAATTATCACACAGAGTTTATCCTGCTGTGTATCCGAAGGCTTCCACACTTTTATTCTGGGCCTTACAAACCTTTAATGAAACTGCTGTTTTGTAAAGTTGAAAAAAGTTTGCACAGTCCAAAATCTTCAGCTCGGAAGAAACAATTATGACATTTACTTTGACATCCAATTAAAACTAAGGCCAATTTTTTTCATCTAATGGACATCTTTGTAGAGCCTAGTAATTTATTGCTAAGCTAGACCATATCTTTATAAAAGACATCCATTTCTTGATTTAAAATGTTCTGCAGAGAATCTGGCATACCCTAAGCGAGGTGTTCCATTGATTAATTGCACTTGTTCTTAAAATATTTCCAGTCAGACTTTGCTTAGCTTCAGTCTCCAGTCATTCATCTTTCTGCCTTTGTCTGTCAGGGAGCTGCTTGCCACTGAAAAATCTTTTAATACATAGGTACTTACAAACTGAGACTTTGCTGACCCTGGAAAAATAGTTCAGTAAAAGCAACACACGTTTTCAAAATACTTTTGAAAGAAAAGAAATCAGAATTTAAACCACCACTTTGTTTTAAATACTTTCCAATTTCAGAGGAATAACAAGGAAAGGAGGGGTACCTCTCTTTGTCATTTTGATACAGTTATGCTGAGCTTGCAAGAGATGGAGAGAGCTTTTTTACCAAACCATGAAGGAAGGCTGGAATAGCATTTGCTTTTGTTACCTCAGATGTCATCATTTTCAGATAGATACAACATGGATATTTTTAATTTTTTTAAACCAGTTGTGTCTTAAAGTTTTCCTATTGCAGCTGCTACTAACCAAACCTCTTTTTATCCCAAATGATAAAATTAGAAAAACCTAACAGGAAGTGTAGAGAAGGTGGATCCAGGCTCTCCAGCCTGAGGTTTACAGTGGTAGGAGAAGTTGCAATGTGGTTAGGTATGAAGAAATTTTATTTTTTACTATGAGAATGATGAGGGACTGAACAGCTTCCCAGAGGGGGGATTTGAATCTTTCTTTGTGGAGGTGCTCGAAATTTGACTGTACACAGCCGTGAGCTACTACAACAGGAGTTGACCTGTGTGGCCTGCAGGGGTCCCTTCCACCCTGAATTCTTCATTAATTCTGTGAAATAACACTGTAAGTGGGGTTACATGAGTGTTTCATCATTTCTGTCATTGACAGAAGTTGACAAGGGTTCTGTCCTCTACCTGATCGAGAACTTCTGTGAAGCTTGTTGAAAGGTGGTGTCTTTGAGTTTTGGTGAGCAACCAATGGCTAGACCAACTAAGCTTCACTTCCTTAGGCAAGAATGCCCAAAACAGACAGCAGGTCCCCATTTATCCATATCACCTAAGCACATGCTGCATGTGAAACAGTGCTTTATTGAATGGGTAATATAAGTTGGCAGCTTTGTTGACATGTAACAATAAGCTACCCATGTTTTGTATTGCTGATTACTGAATCTCCATTTCACAACTTGATCTTTTGACAGACAGTCACATTTGGGTAGATGATGATGTCTAAAATGAATTCCACTGTTTTTTGTAACGAGTAAATTGAGGCATGGTATCTGCATTTATTGAAAATTACACAGAAAGACACTAACAATCAGGAAACAGAACTCATTTTTTTTATTCACGTGTAGTTTGCCTCCCAGTTCTCTAGCCATTAAAACAATATTGCCTCTATCAGACAAGCCGGTATACAAGCAGTGCAAAATAATAGCTAAGAGAAAAATGAATCTCTCACTCTAGCACAGTATATTGTGTCACAAAATTTAAACAAGTATTATTCTATTACTCAGTCCATTCCTTTTAATCAAACAAAGGATAGGCCTGTCTTTGTATTTTTTTCTATAAATAAACCATGAATTCTGGAAATCTTTAAGTTGGAGAAGCCAGGCTGCCAGCATTCAAAATTGTCTCTAAGATCATACTGTCTAATATGCATCTGATAAAAATAAATTTGTAACATAAGGTCCTAACTCAGCAAAGAAATTAACTATATATGCATAACTTTTAGGCATAAAAGTGAACCCAGCAGTAGTCATTAAGTACACACATGTCTTAATTCCAAGTCATTGTCATTTTTAGGAACGTAACTGGTGGATTGGCTGTTTGGTTTGAATGTTTGTTTTAGCAAGGTCAAATATTTCAGTAGTTATGGTCCTATAGTAAACTTATTTTCAAGAAAACTTTCAACTCCCTAGGTGACAGCAATGGTCATCCAATCGAGGTATTTGATCAAAAAAGGTTATTAAAAAATGTAACACCATCCAACTCTTAATTCTAAGGCCTCTTCCTTTGTGCTCTCTGTCCATGTACAATCATAAATCATGTTTCAGTTAATTATTGCTAAACTCTTTTTTTCCTCTGTTTTTCCCATAATCTTCTCAAGATCCCTGAGACTAAAGCTAAACCATTATTTTCATCTAAATTCTCATATTTTTCACTTTTACATTATTATTACCATTATTAACATCCTTCTTGTACACAGTATTTTGTTATTTGTATGTGGGAACAAAGTAGTAGTGTTTTTTCTCTGAAAGAGATATTTCTGTTTACTTGTAGTAGTCCCAATTGAAAAAATCTTGAAAAATCACAATACTTATCAGTTTCTAGTGTGTTTTCCTATATGGTGGGGGAGTGTGGTTCGTTCTTCTATTTATGTGGTTTGATTTTGTCTGAATGTGCTTGGAGCATCATAAAAAGAGAAGCTGAAGACTGTGTATGCTGGTTATATGCAATTCTGCATGTTTGTATGTGGGTAGCTTTGTTTTGTTTTTATGCAGAATGATCTTCTAGTATTTTGTCTAGGAAATATTTTGATTTGAATGATGATGTCTTTTCATAAATAAACTGGTCAGAATATGGTAATGCACATGTGTGGTTTAAAGGTCTTGTGAGCAGTTTATACATTTGAAGTTTTTCATACAGATAGTTCAAAATGTAGCTGAAGTCATTTATATTCTGCTGCACAATGGCATCAAATTCTCTTGCAGCAACTTCTGTGTTTTGCAGTAGCAACTGTTAAATTCCATGGCAATATCGATTTCTTTTATTGCTACGTAATACACTCCTTTTTCCTCACTTCTGCCCCTTGCAAAGAAACAAAATACGACTCTTAGCTGAAAACAATGAACAAATTTTATGTTGGATTAGTATTTTCAACAATTACTTTAGTATTTTCAACAATTACTTTCATGTGCTGTCCAAGTAGTATGGCCACATGTCTTAGCCTTTGATCACTGAGATTACACATGATGCCTGTCTGCCTCTGCTTTTTCCCATGTGCTGGAGAAGGGACTACGTTTTTGAAGCCTGTTAGAGCAGCTTTACTTTATCATTTCCACAAGTCTGTACTACTACTTTGTTCATTAGGTTGTTTCAAGTCTGTGGTGCAGCATGCAATGTGAGAATCTGTGTGGAATACATAGCTTAAGTTGTGTGGCTGAAACTATTGCCCAGTCTTTCCAGAATGAGGAAGAAGAGAAAAGGCACCAGTCAGAGCTGTCATTTTGGCAAATATATGCAGGGCACACATACCGATTTATGCTAAAAATTTAGTCTCTTCACTGCTATTTAGTTTCCTTGTTGCCTCTTGATTTTAGTGTGTGATTACAAGAAGGAGAGGAATTAGGTACCGGCTGAGCTATAGTCCAAAGTTACAAGACTTAATTTTTGATGAAAGAAGAAATTCTGGTGTATCATTCTTTGAAAGAAGATGATTCATGAAAGGAAATGCTTGTGATCGTTGAAACAAGAATATTCCTTTTTCATATTGAAGTCTAAAAGTACATTCTTAAGCATTTTATGCTTTTTGTCTTCCTCATAATGTTAATTTTGGTGGGGTTTTGTTTTGTTTTGTTTTTTTGTTTGGTTTTCTTGGTTGTTTTGTGGGGTTTTTTTTTTGTTTGTTTGGTTTTTTTGGGTTGTTTTTTTTTTTTTAATCTTTTCAAACCTTTCTATAGCTCTTGTTGTCACTGCCTTTTCCATTATGGTAGGTTTTCCAAGTCTGATTTCCCTTGAACTTCACTCATGGAAGTTCTAGATATGGAGTCTAGAATTACAGGGTCTAGAAATTCTTCTTTAATGTTAAAGAAAAGGAGTTTTATTGACATGTAATACCATGGTGGAGAGAGCTTACTTCTTTGAAATAAACATGATAAAATAGATCCTAATTTTATATACATTTTGTATATTAAGTGTAACTACTTGTAAAGACTCAAAATTGGTGACTTTTGAAGTCATTTGATTAGTCTTGCTGGGTGAACTGAACACATGGTTCAATAGGTTTAATAAAGCAAATACAAGAAAGTAGGAAAGGAAGATGATGTGTTTACTTCTACCTACAGCACAGGTGGAACTACTGGATTATCTGTTGTACGTATGTCTCAGAAACTGTAGAAAGAATAGTGTGAGGACTTGAATATGACATGCATTAGAACACCTTAAAATTTAAATTTATGAAAATGGTGCTGTAACTGTTCGGAAAATGTTCTGGTAATTTTTTCATGTTCTTTTCTCAATCTAGTTTGAGATCAAATAAAGATTTAGTGAACTTGACTTGTATGCAGAGAGTTGACTTATAATGTTACTGACCTTTTCTGACTTAGCTGACAAAACAGTGTGATCCCTTGCTCAGATACAAAAATTCAGATGTGTTTATGGAGAAACACCCTTTTTCTGTGTGAGGGCCAGCTGCAGTTTCCTGAGCTGTGGGAGCTTTGCTGTTATTAGAAGTCTTCTGAACAGTATATTCCAGGTGAAGCCCAGGTGGTTGGTGGTTGGTGTGGGAAGTGTTGAATTACCTTCTGTTACCCACCTTACATGAGGAGCTGGGTACAGAGACCTTTGGTGCTCCTCTGGATCTCCCACCCTACGTGTCATAAAATCATAGAGTAGTTAGAGTTGGAAAGGACCTTAAGATCATCTAGTTCCTACTCCCCTGCCATAGGCAGAGACACCTCGCACTAGACCATGTTGTCTGAGGCTCTGTCCTCTGTGTTAACCCTCTAGCAATTGTTTGCTACCTTGTTGCTGATGGATAGAGGTGAAAGTTTGAAATTTGACAGAAAATTCTTTTTGCTTGTCTGTTCCCAATGCCTTTCTTTCACAAGTGTTGTAACAGTAGAGAAGATGCATAGCTCCTTGTGCTCTCTGTTGACAGCATTAAATCCAAGTTACAGTGGTTATTCTCTGTATTACTCTCTGTCGTGGTTTAAGCCCAGCCGGCAACTTGGACCCACGCAGCCGCTCGCTCCATCCCCCCCTTTTCCTTCCTCCCCCCGCTCCTGGAGGGATGGGGAGGAGAATCGAAGGAATGTAACTCCCACGGGTTGAGATAACAGCTCTCCAGTAACTAAGGTCTAATACAAACCACTACTGCTACCAATAATAATGATAAGAGGAAGAACAAGGGAAAAGGACACAACCGCTCCCCCCCCGCCGACCGATACCCAGCCCGACCCGAGCAGCGATCTGGGCCTTCCGGGTAACTCCCCCCAGTTTATATACTGGGCATGACGTGCTGTGGTATGGAATAGCCCTTTGGCCAGTTTGGGTCAGGTGTCCTGTCTCTGCTTCCTCCCGGCTTCTCCTCCTCCCTGGCAGAGCATGAGACTGAGAAAGTCCTTGGTCAGAGTAAACATTACTTAGCAACAGCTAAAAATATCGGTGTTATCAGCATTGTTCCCAGACTGAAAGTCAAAAACACAGCACTGCACCAGCTACTGAGAAGGAGAAAAAATGACTGCTGTAGCTGAACCCAGGACACTCTCTAATAGTTACTTATGAAAAGGAAATCTATCTAGAATGTTAGCTGTCTTACAGATGAGGACTTCGTAAATGATGGATTATGTACTTTATAAGGAGAAGATTTAGAATTGTCTCATTTCCTCTGTCAGTTGTCAGTATCTGCCATTAAAGCAATCGTGTAGTAAGTATTGCAGGAGGGTTAGGGGTTAGGCAGGTGTTGCTGCCATTCTTACAGTGAAAAGAGTACAGAAAGAGCTTTGTTAGCAAGCAAAAAGACTAAAAGAGGAAAAGCAACTTGCTTGAAAAACACTAGAAAAGGTGATGGATTTACTTTGAAAGATTTTCAAGTGCTTCTGAGTATGTTGTCTTATGATGTAGACCTTTACTGTAAATAAAATCAAGCAGGAAAAGTAATATTAGATTCCTCCTGACTGTTTAGGTACCACAGCTGTTTTATTGATGCACATAATTTTTACCTTTTATTTGTTTTAGTGGCAGTATACATAGGATAACCAGGAAAATAGTTTTAAGGCTGACAGAAAATCTACTGAAAGTGATATAATTTACTTCCACTAAGCTTCTAACTAAGTTTTGCTTAATTAAATGGAGTTAGAAGACATGCTTTCTCTCATGAAAGGTCCACTGCACTTGTACATTCTTAAAAACACACACAAATCTGTTGCCAATTTCTTTTGGCACTGTAGACTTCAGCTATTTTATAGAATGAATTTCTGATAAACAAGCATTGTTAGCTTCTCACTGATTAGAGCAGGCAACTTTATCCTTTTTGCATCAATTTTGTTTTTTCATATTAGTTTCAATTGCTTAGGTTTTTTATTTTTCTTGAGAACGAGGCAGCATGTGTTTAAAAAAAAGTATCTTGAGTTTTTGCTTTGTTGATTGTTTTGCAGATCAGGCTAAAGAATTGTCCTGGGAATGCATGTGCATTATTAATATGAGTCTGTTTGCTTGTTCTGACATTTGAGAAAATGACTGAAAAGACTGCACATGATTTCCCCCTCCCCCCCCCCTTCAATATTAAGTTTATAAGAATCTAACTTAATTTTGGTTGTTTTTACCAGAAATATCATCACTGTAACCAGGGATTTTACTGGGGTGACATGAAATTAATATTTGCGGTGGAAGGTTTCTATTTCTGATATCAAAGACACCAAAAGATATCCCCTTGATCAATCAATATATTCTTTCTTCACAAACAATATGAGCCCTGCTTTTGCTGTCAGTCCTTTTAATAATCAGCAAAACTTTGAAGTAAAAAATATCTGTAACTGAATGTCAAGTGAGAAATGTTTCATTTATTCTGTTTTTCTGCAATGTTTGGTTTAGGTTTACTTACTGGAATGCCTTTAATTTCACAGTCATAAAAAAAATTTCTTTTTATGTGTCTATCATTCAGTACCTTAGTATGGTAGAACTGAAATGTGCCTGCAACCTCACAGCTTTCCTCATGATAACTTGCTTCCTACTCATTTATGTTAAAACACTTAGCCACTTCTTCTTATTGCTTAAGGAACAGTTGCCTGTGTTATTAGGCAGCGTTGATTATTCTGGCAGATGCTGTCAGCAGTGTCAAAAATAATTTTACTAGTAAATATTATGAAATCCTCTTATTGTTGTTCCAATAGCATAGCCCAGCATGCAGAATTTTGCAACAGGTGCTGCTAGTCCACACCTCCACTTTTTTATTTTTCATTGTAAATAATAAAGTTTTCTACTTTATTCTGCATGCCATCTCATCATGGGTAAGCGAATATTCTTTATTATGCAGTTATCTTAACTTGCCCCTGAAAGCCGAGAACTTTTTATGCCTTTCTTCTCTGCTCTTGCAGGTTCAAGACAAAAAGGTGGTTTTGTTCAGAAAAAAGCATGTATTTCTCGACTTGATGCCCAGAGCACTGTAGAACTTTAGTTATAGGTTTGGGTTTTTTTTGCACTTAAGAAAAACTAAAATGGCTTTGTACATTAGAAATTGGGACTGAACACATCCTTATGGAAGGCCACCTTCTGTCTTTGTACACAGTCTGTGAACCCTCCACTTCCCCTTACCCAGAACAGATTTCCCAGAAAAGTGAGTAGAAAGTTCTTAAGAAGATGAAATAAATAATAGTATCTAGATGTACTGCTACTACACAGAGTAAATGTCTCTGTGAGAAAGAATGTCACAAGGAGCTGGAAAGCCAATTTTAGAGCTGCTGCTTATTGTCTTTCTCTTTCTTTCCTGGCATTCTTAGCATTTTCTTTCCAGTTCATCCTCTGTTTCTCATTTACTTTTTCCTTCTGTGTTTTATTGCTTTTGAGAACTCCCAGCTGATCCTCCTGTGTTTCGGTTCCACTTGCTCTCACAACTGCTTTCCAAAACAGGATCATTGAGCAGTTAATGCTGGCACTTAAAATGAGCGAGCGACCCAATTAGATTAACCAAGGGTAGGGAAATTCATGTCTCAGACTTTTATTTTCTGCCAACTCAGGAAGACAAAAGAACATCAAACAACTCCCAAGTTATGCCAGGCATAGCTGTGCAACGTATAATTGGGACCATAATGTCCGTGATGGTGATGATGTTGCTGTTTTCTGCCTTTAGAGGATAAGAACATCTGCTTTTTGCTGGGTAGAATTGAAGAAATGAGAGAATTTCACATGTTTGACCTTTTAGATTTTTGGGTGTGAACAAATAAGAACAACTATTTAAGCCTTCCTGGAAGTAAAAGACAGTACCAACCCTTCTGATCTGACTTGCGAACATTCAGGAATTCATCCACACCTATGGCTAGCTTCCTGTGGATCAAAAATTTGCAGTTTTGCTCCTGAGTAACACAGGGTACTGGAGAAAAAGCAGAGTCATGGTGGCATAGTGCTTGGTCTAAAAAGATAATAAAACATTACTAAAATGACTTTCAGATATCAAAATCTATGTGTATACATATGCTGTTAGGACCAGGATTTTAAAAGTGTGTGATCCAGAGATGAGTCCCACAGCCACAGAACAGAGGTCAGCATCATTACCTTTACTGGCTGGCATGTCGATAACTTGGTTTCAGTTCTCCTCTTTTCCCTGCCAAGTGGCTCTTGCCAGTCTTTCCACACATCAGTTTAGAGTGAAGTGAGGCTGTTAACAAAGGGATGCTGCTAATTTCTAATCCTTGCAATTTCTTTCTGAAGTCAGTGCAGGAGAGAGCAAGTGACTGCCCTCTAGAGAACAGCTCCCGAGTTAGGCATTGCCTTCAAGAAGAGACTGCAGAGGAAGGCTAGAGAAACTAAAATAGCTTGTATGACTAGCCTGGATTTCAAACTCATTAGGAAGCCTTAATTATATCAACATGTTGGAGATTTCTCTGTGATATAAATTCACCTTCCATCTGCACAACCTTCTCATCCTTATTTTTTAGCTTTTTAGCTTCTAGTCATAATATCTTCTCCATGAGTGTCTCAATTAATACAGGAATGTCACTGAAAACTGTTTCCGAATTTGTTTTTGAGAAAAATGTAGAGATCATTTGCATGGGAGGCAGTAAAACACTACACAGCTTCTTACTGCATGTTGTTCATTTTAAAAGGAATTTGCAGGGAGCTTGGCACTCTTTCTAGCTTGCACACACAGTTGAGAGTTTTTAGTTCAAAACAGGCCCTGAAAGAACCACTTAGAATGAAAGCTGTTCAACACACATGCAGAACACCTACTTTGTAGACCCATGCTCAGTATTATTTGATAAAGATCAGCCATTGTAAACCCTGAATTTTCTACCATGAGCTAGGTATGATGTATTCTTAATACAACTAAATATATTTTACATGCTTGCTTTCACTTGTTCTGTAAAAATGTATACCTGTGTAGTTGTTTACATTTCAGCATTTAGCTTTCAATCATGTAATTTTTTGTTCTCCTGATTTGCATAAAATGACACATCTTTTAAATACAAGTTATGGAATTTTATTCTTTGTTTCATGAAAAAATCTTTTTTTTTAAAGTTTTGCCTTACCAAAAAGAGAACTCTACTATATGTATTTTGATTTGCTGCTCTGTTTATTTACTATATCAGAACCTTCTCTTGAAAAACTTATTCCTTAAAAGCAAACAAACATTCTTTTTTAATCGAAGAACCCAAGGAAATACGTCTCTATACTTTCAGCATAACAGTTGTTTCTACTTTTTAGCTGAAAAGGACTAGAGTCTGAGACATTGAAAGTCTGATTTCACAGAACTGCCATTTGTTTTGTTTATCTGCAATTGGTAGTTTTTGATTGATTGTATTTTTTTCTTTTTTTTTCTTCTTATTCTCTGGCATGCTGGACTTTTACCTGTGAATATTTCCATTCTTCTCCTATATCTTCAAGCACATTTTAAGCCCACACTTTTCTGGTCAAGTCAAGTTTACTTCTACAAGTAACCTCACTATATTGAGATTCAACTTTGTCATAAATAAATTTAATATCCAGTTAATCCACAGATGTGATTTAGCTGCATTACTTAGTTGCTTACCATAACTCAGGGGCCTTAAGTTGCAGCTGATTTCACATAAACCAAAGTGGGTTGTTTCCTGACTATGAACTTCCAAATATCATTGAATGAGTCACTCAGAAATTTCGAACATTTTTTGGAGAGCAGACCAGAGAAACTTACATTGTTGCAACAAGCAGTTTTGCTGAAGCTAAATGGTTTATGAAAGTGGGGAACGTTACAGGAGTTTTTGTGTGAGGTTTTATCTAATAGGGTGTGTATTTTTAGAAAAAACAGCAATATAATTTCAGGCATATTAGAATGGATGGACCAGAATTAGTAATTTAAACATTTTATAAATAAGAAAGGTCACTGTAATTTCAAAACTATTTTTGTTTTCATATTTTTGTTGTATAGCAATGAAATGTGGAATTGAAAATAAGAGCTTTCAGCTAGCCCAAAATAGAATTTTTGTCCATATTGACAGATTTTGTTACACTGCAGTTATCTAGAATGAGCTTATCCTTTATAATTCATTCTCCAGTCTCCATCAGTCCATATAGTTGTTTCCTGTCAATTTACTGTTCCCATTGGTAATAAATGAGAGACCTGTCATGATTCTTGAGAGGGGGTAAAAGGATGTCACCTTCGTTATCCTGGAAAAGAACTGGAAGTAGGAAAATAACGCCTTTTGGGTTGAAAGATGCAAATGGAATTATTCTATTTTGAACTATTCTATTTCTGTCATCATGTAATTAACACACAACACAAACAAGCATGGACTCTGTCGTAGTGTAGTCAGACTGACAAGTAATATCACTTTGGTCACCTACCGGGCAGTTATTCACCGACCTCAATGGCTGCAATGAGCAAAACTCATTCTATTTTAAAACCTAGACTGTAGCTTACGAAAGTGAAATAATTTTATCTTCAATCTGTTGGTTTGGTAAAGCATATTGCGTTATATGAATTCTCTTTGGAAGTTTCTTTCATTTTAAGAGATAACTCAGAATTGAGAACTGTCGTCGTTAAATGGAATTGTTAGTCCCTCTGATGTACTTCGTGAATCTAGAGAAAGGTCTTCTTAGAGTCAAGTAATTCATAAATCCCACTGAATCTGAAGATTGTTGTCCCATGCTGTATTTCAGGAGTTGAGACAAGATTTGATGTTTCATTTAGATGTGTCCAAAGACAATTTCATGTTTCTTCAGTTTATTGTTGCTTATGTTTCTACAGAATGCTGTGCTGCATGTTTTCAGCTACTTATGTGCATTAAACTTTCTTCAGGTCTTTTCCATTTTAATCTCTGAAATCTTGATGTTGACCACAATATTAGGAAGATCAAGTTCCATTCCTGAGATTCATAATGGTGGTATAATGGCATTTTTATCTCTGCTTTTAGATTGTCATAGAATCATAGAATGGTTTGGGTTGGAAAGGACCTTAAGATCATCTAGTTCCAACCCCCATGCCATGGGCAGGGACACCACACACTAAACCATGTTGCCCAAGTATCTGCCCAACCTGGCCTTGAACACCGCCAGGGATGGAGCATTCACAACTTCCTTGGGCAACCCATTCCAGTGCCTCACCACCCTCACTGTAAAGAACTTGTTCTTTATATCTAATCTAAACTTCCCCTGTTTAAGTTTGAAGCCATTACCCCTTGTCCTACCACTACAGTCCCTAACGAAGAGTCCTTCCCCAGCATCCTTGTAGGCCCCCTTCAGACACTGGAAGGCTGCTATGAGGTCTCCACGCAGCCTTCCCTTCTCCAGGCTGAACAGCCCTGACTTTCTCAGCCTGTCTTCATACGGGAGGTGCTCCAGCCCCCTGATCATCCTCGTGGCCCTCCTCTGGACTTGCTCCAACAGCTCCATGTCCTTCTTATATTGAGGACACCAGAACTGCACACAATACTCCAAGTGAGGTCCCTAAAGAAAATTGAGAGATTCTTCAGTGTTTTTTATTATCCATTTTTGGGATCTATTTTCTTATGAATTAATGGCTTCAGTTCCCACTGAAGTCCCACACCTTGCCCCATTCTTTTCTTATTAATTTGTTGAAATTCCCCTTGCTCTCTCAAGAATTTTCAGACACCTGCCTTTCTCTAGGCATGGAGTTTACTTTATCCTAGTACCCTGATACTACGTTTTGACCTTCTTTTGCTTGGATAACAATGCTGTTCTTTTTTATTTCAAAATCTTTCTGTGGCAGATTTTGTTGGGGTTTGCGTTATTTCTACTTCCAAGTCAGTTTGCTACATCTAGATCAGTTCAGCGTTCTTTGAGAGTGCACCTCAGTGTGGAACATAAACCCCATTTGATAATTTCCATCAGTATGTACTGTACCATGCACGCAACTTGCATCAGCAGTTTCATTCTGATATTTTATAGCTGCTGAGTAATTAATTTTACAATATATTTTAAAATACAATACATAATTCTAATTTCTGGTTTTGAATGAAATGCGAGCAGAACAAAAATCCTCCAAAAAAACCCACCACACCCTAAGAGAACTACTTTGGGTTACTTGGGCCAGGTTAGAGTATCTCAAATCAGATTTTAGAAATTCATTGTTAAAATTACGAAGTTATGAAAGTGCTGCTAAATTGCAACCTGTGTAGTCCATGCACTCGGTTGAAGTACATGGCGGGGAGACATGGTCAGGCTTCTGCAGAAGAGGAGTCTAATACTTTTTGTGCTGATTTTTCTCAGTGTTTTAATTCTATAGTGCATAGGGACAGGGAGGTGTAGAGGATGTTTCAACTATACATTTGATCAGACGAAGATTATTCCTTTTCTGTTAGAGATATCCTTTTGTGTCTCACAAGATAAGATACAGCAAACAGAGGAAAATATATTGTGAGATACAAGAAAAACATACCAGATATTTCTGTTATCTATATATAATGAATAAAAAATGTTGACAGCACTTCCATTTTCTATTTCAGCAGTTTTTAAGAGCTCATTTATAAGGAGCTTTCTGTCCTGTTTGGCTGACAAATACTGACGCCTGAATCTTTATGCAATCGGCATCTTCTCCTCTTACTAAATCATTCATGAATGTTGCACTACTTTTAGTCTCTTTGTTCTGTCAATGACTTTGTGGTAAAAATAGAAATAGAGCTTTTTGATTTCAGTGATTTGATGCATTCGTAGTTGATGCAGATCATTAGCCTTTTTAAAGCATGCATAAGTCATGGACCCTAATTTTACAGTCTTCAGGCCTTTAATCTTTTGGCAGTGTTCATGCTTTTATTGTAAAGTAATAACTTCTTAAATACTTTTTTGTACGGAATGGAATAAGTATTTCTACAATAGTGAATACCTACCTACAAAACAGAGGTAATTAAATTGGAGAGGATCTCCAAGAAGAAAAAGGGAAAAATTATTAGCCAAAACATAAACAATTAAAAGAACTAGTGTTATTCAATTTATTGGGGCGGAGTGGGGGGGAGATAATGTTAAACACTATAGGAGATTAAGAAAAACAAAAGCTGTCTCCCAAATCCTTATGTAGCCTTCAATTAAGAGATAATGAATTTGTCTTTATAACTAGCAATAAGAACTTAATGCTTCAAGTTGTGTGGTGTGTAGGAGCTATGGAGCTAAAAGTTGGAGAGAATGCCAACCAGAAGAAAATTCATTGCTCCAGGTAAGCCTGTTGTGGTGCACGAACGCTTCTGCAGAACTAGTGAAGGCAGAAAAACACAGGGAATATGGCAGTGCATGTATCTTTATTTAAAAAGAAAAGAAGGTGGTTTAAAAATAAAAGAGTTTGTAGTAGGAATGGTGAATCTCTAATCTTTCCTAACTTGAATCAAGCTAAGCAGTTGAAGAAAAAAAAAAATCCTTTGAGATCTAACATTTCTGATATTCAAGAAACCCTTCTGGGCTCTGAAAAGCTCTATGACAAATATGACCCATCTTCTGCCTTAGTTCTTTAAAGGAGTTTGCACTTCTGTGCCTTACAGGAGCTCTAGAAATAAAACAACCTGCATTACTGGGGCTTCATAGTGAATCTGCACTACATGTAAAAAGTTTGCTTTATGACATCTTAGCAGGAGTTGCCTTAAACTAATAAAACTAAGTAGGTAAAGACAGCAACAGATAGATATCTACCAAATCACATCAGAGTGTGACAATAGGTAAAGTGTAGTTTGAGGTCAGTTAGCTTTTAGATATAAAGGTATTTTGTCTGCTTCTGTTGTTAAACCACTTCCTGTTATAGTTTATATGGAAAACTGAACATGTTTGGTTTCTTTTTTAAATGTATGTTTAGTGTTAAATGAGTTTCAAATGTGAGTGTAGAAATAAAAATGCTTACATAGCAAGAAAAACAGAATTTAGATTAGGTTGCAGGTTTTTGCTCTTGAAGAACAGGCAGCTGCTCCTCAGTGATTTTTCTTTTTATAGAATTGAAAGAGAAGAGATGAGCAAACTCCAGTGGAAAAACCTTAATTTGAATGGTATGAGTGTCTTTCACAGCAGAGGAAGCAAACTGTTTTGTGAACTGTGTTTATTTTACTCAACATTCTTTTGATGAGAACTTGCCCTTCATTTGAAGTTCTGTAAAACATTAATGCAACAATATTATCTCCCACAAGAAGAGGCTGTAATAAGTGATGATAGTCACTTATTTCTGGGTTCAAAGAATCTGATCTACTTAGGGCGATGGGAAGGCTCCACTTGGCTTTGGATTAGGCCTTTGCACAGGAACTGGGGTGAGAGGCCCATGTTATAAAGTGCTCCTGGAACAAACTTGGCTAACCACAAGGATGAGGTTGAAAGATAAGTCAGTGGAATGCTACAACATCTGCCAAGATTGTATTTCAACTGTTTGATGCTGGACTGTATGGTTTATATTTATTTATTTATTTTCCTAGAGAACTATTGTCCTTTTCTCACTTTACTTTTAAATTTTTTTTTCACTCTTTTTCATCATCTTCTCCATTATCATTTGTAGTTTCATAACTCCTTTACAAACTTGTTTGTGTGTCTCCCTGTTTTTTTTTAGTGTCACACTGGGGGAATCCTTCCATGATTTTGATAATTTTTTGGCACACCTTTGCTGTACCTGCTTTGTTTCTAAGTGTCTTGCTTTTTGAAATGGAATATGCAAAAGGAAACTGGATGCAGTTAGTATTCTAGGCAAGGTGACATCATGGACATAAATATACTGTCATAAGGACGTCCTGTTTTTTGCTATGATCTTTTTCTAGAAATTCCAGATATTCTCTTGAAATATTTGGCTGCTTTTGAATGTTAACATGATGTCTGCAGAGTCCTGCCTGTTGTAACCACATGATGATTAATGTTTTAGAGTGCAACTTTGTATATACATAATTACAGCTGCAGTTTTGTGTGGTTTTACTACATGGATATGGCTTCCCATGTGCAAATACTATAGATGTATAGATATAGTGCACTTAATGTGTCCACATTAAGCTTTCTCATCTGGCTGTAGAACGTAAAAATATTTATGGCACAATTTGATGTCTTATGTGGACAGAGAAATCTGTGGGCATTATTTATAATTTTCAGAAATACTTGAGAGATCTGTAAGCACTAACATAAAAGCACTTACAATGTAGTTTATGATGTTGCATTAAATGCTGCATTTTTAATTTGTTAGCAAATACGGTAGCAAAACCCCCAAACCTGATATAGGAATCTCTGCAGCTAAAAGGCAGTTATTTGTGAAGATGTTCTCACCTGTTGCATCTCTCACCTAAATCTGAAGTTGACAGCTGAAAACTATGTGCAACTTTGAATACAAGTGTTAATAACAGCTGAGACAGTAAAATGTAATTATTGCATGTTATTATACTACCGCCTGTGCAGCTGCAAGGTGTAGACTGAATATTTTGCCACATTCAATTAGAAGATAAAAGTAGTACTGCAGAATGAAGTCTGTTAAATGAGAACGTAAATCACTGCAACTGAAACAGCAGGTGTCCCACATCCTAGCCAATGCGTTTCAGGACTAGTAAAGCATGATTTTTCTGCACTTGGGTCACCATAGCTGATAGCTTGGATGGTATCTTAAGAGAGTGTTTGGCCTGTGAGGCATGTGTATGATTCCTTAGTGCACCTTGAGAAGTCGTAGTCAGAGGAAATGTATTGTCCTGGCAAAAGGAGCAGAAGAAAACAATCTTCTCAACATGTTACCAACACTGGCTCTTTGCATTTACCTTGGTGTTTGCCATACTCTTCAGTTTCTTATCCAGTCTTTTACAAGTACTCCAACAGCATAGGAAAGTGAATCTACCTGCTTAGTTTGATATATTTTTCATTGCAAATTGTTCCTGCAGGGCTGCAGCACCTTCTGTTTTAAGATACAAGCCATAGAGCAGTGGCGTTGTCAGTTGACTTCTGTTCTAGAAATCGGTTACAGTGATGGTTGATCACCCTTTTTTGGTGAGAATTTATTTTATACCAGTGTTAAGACTTTGACTTTTACCTCATAAAGATATCCCAAGCAACCACTGGAGTCACAGGAGGTTGAGGTTTAAAAGCTCAGAAGTGAGAATTTGAGAGCCGCTTAGAACTCCAAAATTTTAGCCACGTGTCCGATGACATTTTCTGTATTACCTTTGACTAAATTGACTTCTAATAAAACAAAGGTTTGCTTGGAGTAAAATAACTAAAACCACCTCCTAGAAGGTCTTTATGGGCAAAGAAATCTATGTCTTTTTACTATTATCTCTTAGACTTGCTTCCTTTGTAACAGAAGCTATTTAATCCAGTAATCCTTAAAATACATCTGTAGCATTCTGTTTTAAGAATGAACATACTTCCCACCTACTGATTTGTAAATTGAGATCACTGATTAGCCTTCTTTTTGGTATGAGATGGTAAGTTTCTGATAGGTTGTTGCAGAGTTAGCATCTGACAGCTGCAGCCACTTTTGTGGGATTCACAGACTAGTTGAGGCTGGAAGGCACCTCTGTAGATTGCCAAATCTAACCCATCTGCTCAGGCAGGGCCATATAGACCTGGGTGCCCAAGACCATTTCCAGGCAGGATGGAGACTACAACCTCTCTGAGTAACCTGTGGCAGTGCTTGGTCACCCTCATAGTTAAAATAAAA
Organism: Nestor notabilis; assembly: GCF_000696875.1. NCBI lineage: Eukaryota > Metazoa > Chordata > Aves > Psittaciformes > Psittacidae > Nestor > Nestor notabilis. The sequence goes on from NW_009928977.1 coordinate 77,674, forward strand.
AAAGTTTTCCTGATGTTCAGATGGTATTTCCTGTGCTTCCATTTGTGTGGACTGTCACTTGTCCTGTCACTGGACATCACTGAAAACAGTCTGTCTTCATCTTCTTTGTTCCATTCCATCAGGTATTTATGCACACTGATGAGCTTCCCCCCAAGCCTTCTCTTCTCCAGCTTGAACAATTACAGCACTCTTGGCCTCTCCTCATAGAAGAGATGCTTCAGTCCCCTAATTGTCTTTGTTGCCCTTTGCTGGACTCATTCCCCAAAGTCCTTATCTATCTTGCAACCCAGTTTCTGCATTAATTTTAATTTATTTTTACTCTCCTATTTGGCATTTAAGTCCTCTTTTGGATTGCTATTTCCTTATTGCAAACACAATTCTAGGATCTGTACTAGTTTTAATTTGATACCGACTGATGCATAAAGTTGGCGTCTCCTTTCTACAATTCTGCAAATGCATATCAATTAAAATGGAAAAGTACTGGTATTAAAATTGGTTCTTCATGTCAACCAACTTATAGAAATCCAGACTTGAAACTCAGTGTCGTCTTTGCTGTAAACAAAGAAATTGGGCAACTCCACCTAATTAATGTCAACTGAGAGAAAACAACACTGTCCTATATAACACTAGGCAGTGGTGCTTTATCTTATCAGAGAATACCATCTTCATTTACCTAAAGAAATTATTTCTGAATTCCTCCTGCTCTTTAAATGTGACCTAGAAAACAATACTCATACCTCCCACCTACAATTCCCCCCTGCTTCTGATTCCTACTATTAGTGCTTATTTTTATGACATAGCTGGGTATTGCTGCTGGGTCCAATTCACCCTCCTTCAGCTTTAAGTTTTTCTTTTGTGTTTAACAACCAATCAAACATATTGATTCAAAATATAAGTAAAAGCAATCACTTAATAGTATTTTTCTGTTTTTAAAATTACTCATATACTGTTCTAGTTAATGAACATAAAGTGAATGCTTAAAGGAAAATCATATTTAGGAAACTTATGTCTTGTTATCATATGGAATATTGAATAAAATCTAACACATCAAATATAGAAATGTTATCTGGGGGATAGTTTTTCCACACAGTAGTGACAAATACTTAAAATACATCAATATTTTTGTGCCATATCCTCACTTTAGACATGAAATAAAATCTTAATTTTAATGTTCAGGGCAGAATACTCCAGGGATAGCAGATGGAAATTTGAAGCACAATGTGCAGTGAAATTCGTCTTATCAGTGTGGAAAAATTCGAAAGGTGTTCTCTTTAAATGCTAGTTTGTTATTGTCACTTTCTGAAACTTCCTTTTCTTTCAGTTAATAGAGTTAGGCTGTTGCATTTATTAATATATCTAGTGTTTGTGTTTTATTTACAACCTGGGTGACAATGTCCTAGAGAATGATTTAATCTGAGCAGCTGTCAAGAGGTTGATACTGTAGGTAGTGATGTAAAATAAAATGGAAACAGGTTTCGGAGACTCTATTAGCTTAAGAAATAGATGCACAATACTCTCTTCTGTTTCTACAAAGTAATGACTTGTGTTTGTAACTTTTTCAAGTCTTGCAGTCATCCAGCCTAACCTATTCAGCTCGGTCCTTCCAGAACAATAGAAACCATTGAGAGGGCTTAAACACAGAAATCTACCTGAGTGGAAAGTGAATCTACAACTAAATTATCTTCCCAAAACTTGCAATAACTTTTTTTGAGCATCCCTGCAACCTATATGATATATCTGGAATAGCTGTCAGGTGAAAACGTCTTGAACTTCTTGTGGTTTTGTATTTCAAACCTCTATGGATCTGTAATCCATCAGTGAAAGCAAAAGAATAAAAAATGTTATAATACTGATAATAGGTGCTGAATTGTTTCAAAGTCTCCTTATTAACTAAGCAGCTTCACTGTACATCAATAACCAGTTTTGATGACTCTGTATTTTACAAAAATGTTTTAGCTGAGAGAAAGACAAAGGTAATTGCAGCATACAACCATATTGCTAAAACTAGAGGGAGAGATCAGAGCAGAGCTTTCAACATTGGCTACCCTTAAACAGATACTGCTAAAGAAAAAATTAATAATCTGGATTTAACTAAATGAAGTATTAAAGACAGAAGTAACATGAATGAATAAAAAAATGGCATGATATTAAATTCACCAGTAGAGTTGAATATATTATGACCCCTGGTTTTGGCCCCTGAGATATGAGAGAGAATCCATCTGGAAGACTTTAACTCCATCATGTTGCCTAAGTGACCTTATGGACATTCCCCTGGAGACCTGCTTGCCACTTTTATTTCCACTGTTGCCCTCTTACCACACCAGCTGTGTCCTGGCAGCTCATAGAATCATAGAATAATAGAATGGTTTG
>NW_009928978.1:0-11284 GCF_000696875.1 Nestor notabilis
CATCCATCAAAGTGGTGTCTCTCCAATTTAGGGACAGGAGGTTGTGCGCGACAGTGTCAAACGCTTTGTACAAGTCCAGGTAGATGACGTCAGCCGCTCTGCCCCTCTCCATCAGTTCTCTAGCCCCATCATAGAAGGCTACCAAGTTGGTCAGGCATGATTGCCCTTAGTGAAGCTATGATGGCTGTCATCAGCCACCTCATTGGTTTTCATGTGCTTTAGCATGGTTTCCAGGAGAATCTGCTCCATGATCCTGCCAGGCACAGAGGTGAGACTGACTGGTCTATAGTTCCCCTAGTCTTCCATCTTCCCCTTCTTGAAAATGGGGGTTATATTTCCCTTTTTCCAGTCATCTGGAACTTCACCTGACTGCCATGATTTTTCAAATATGATAGACAGTGGATTAGCAACTTCATCTGCCAGCTCTTTCAGGACCCATGGATGGATTTCCAGATGGATTTCATCAGAGAGGATCACTTCCTTCGACCTGCTGGTCACGCTTCTTTTGATGCAGCCCAGGATACGGTTGGTTTCTGGGCTGCAAGCGCACACTGAAGCCGGCTCATGTCAAGCTTCTCATCAACCAACACCCCCAAGTCCTTCTCCACAGGGCTGCTCTGAATCTCTTCTCTTCCCAGCCTGTTGCTGTGCCTGGGACTGCCCCTAGCCAGGTGCAGGACCTTGCACTTCACTCTGTTGATCCTCATGAAGTTGGCACTGGACCACCTCTCAAGCGTGTCAAGGTCCCTCTGGATCCCATCCCTTCCCTCCAGTGTGTCAACCAAACCACACAGCTTGGTGTAGTCGGCAAACTTGCTGAGGGTGCACTCAATCCCACTGTCCATGTCACTGACAAAGATGCTGAACAAGATGTTTGACTTACCAATTAAGCTTTTCAATTGAAACGATACAACATTCTAACGCTGATCAGTCTGACTGAGGCAAAGCAATACATTACAGCATTACTCAGGTACATCTTTGGGCATCACACAGATGGTTTTTCTTTGTTCATATCTGTTTCTAGGTACAATCATATCCTCATGAACCTATATTTTAATAACCATAAAAATTAATCTTGAGATAGATAAATGACAAGTCTACAATAAACATAGTTCTTTGGCATTATTTTGCTGGGAGTTGTGTGTTCTGTGATGGATTTATTTCAGTGGGTTTATGTTGGTTTAAATGAACTATGCTCCTGCTGTTTCACAGTACACTATTTTCCTTTACTGTTCTTACTGTTTTGAAGTCATTGGTTGAGATGAATTAGACTGAAGAATAACATAGTAAAACTAGCAATAACAATATATTACAGTTAATTTTAATCCCAAATCACAAACTTTATGACAAAATTTCCTTACTGTCATTGTAGGAAAAGATCACTTAAAATATGTTAAAGGGGTGGTATGCCATAAAAAGGACAGCAGTCATTCCAGCTGGTGGGAAACTTACTATGCTACTACGCTCCACACCTGAAAGAGAAATACTAATTTCCAAATTAGATATGGGAGATGCAGGTATTAATTCATATGATTTCACAAATATTTGTCTGCAAAGTACTAACTGAAATGCCAAGAAGCAATTATTTGCTCTTTTTCGCTTCTAAACACGTATTGCATCTGTAGGCAGAGACAAACCAGTCTGGGAAAAACTGAGAATAAAATAGTTTATTTAACCAGGTTCTGCTAAATAACAGGTCCATCAGTTATTAAACATTTTTCATTGCCGCAGTCAGTTTCATTATATTTCTGACACTTCTGCAGTTTTTCATAAAGATCTATTGAAAATACAGAATTCCTTGTTGTATTGCCTTAAGTGAGGATCTCAAATGATCACCAGATAATCCTGTATTACACGTCACATTAGTCACCATGTTGCAAACGTGTCTGACAACTGCTTTGGAAGGTCTGGACATAGTCAAGGCACATGATGGCAATTTTTTTAACACCTGGTTTTGATTTTCTAGGCCTGAAAGTCCAATGCTGCTGGTTTTCTTGACTGGAGATCTAAACATAAACTATAAGTCTTCTTAAAAGCAATGACATCAACCAAAACCAGTCACAGAAGCTGATACTTCTCCTGTGGTAATGCATTATCCTCCTAGGGTTGACAAGTCCCAGATGTTTAATGTTTTTTGCGAAGTCTACTGGAAAACACTACAACTGCTGTCCAATGCCACTGCTAACACATCCTTTCTTCTTTATTTTGCATGTTTCTCCCACTTACTTCATATAAATCAGAATTGTATTGATTATCATTACTTGGTTATTTCCAATGGATAATTAATCGCAGGCATACAGACAATATACATCAATTTCAAATGAAAACTCAGAGCCATTTTGCTTTGTAGACAGCAGACTGTTCCTTGTTGTTAACGAATTCAAGTGTTTCATAAAGCTTGAAGGGTTTCTAATTATTTTAAGTTGGTGAATCATATTCTAGGTTAGAGACAATGGCAGAAATTATTCATGAAAATGGTGCTGAAATCAAACATAACAAAAATGTGTGCTCTCACTTTCAGTTTTCTAGCTGAGTGAGTATAGGACTGCCTAAATTATTCTTTAAAAGACCTTATTACATTTTCTGAACATATAAAGAGTTTATTTCTGTCATTTCCAAACCCACTTTTCTGTTAGCTCTTGGTTTAACCCCAAAGAAACAAATCAATTGCCTTGGCATCCCTGTAGTCATCTGTTTGGAAGAATTCCAAAAACTGTCTAAAATGATGAAGTCCAGCAGTCATCACTTTAAAACATAAATGTGCTAGGATAAGATCAGAGTTTCTCACTTAATTTTAGGCTTCAACAGTTGGGTGACAGTCTAAACTTCTTCTGCAGTCAATGGAGAGTGACAAGAACTTTCCACTGCTACAGAGAAAAATTTTCACACTTAACTTTTAGATCATTAATGCTCATAACACAAACACAACCTATAATGTAGAGTTTATTTACAGGAGTTCACACTTACTCATGAAATAGGCTGAAAGCAATTAAAATTCTTTTTTAATTGCTTTCAGCCTATTTCACAAGTAAGTCCTTAATAATACTCTCTGTCACCTTTCTGAAATACCTGTGGAAAAAAAAATATTTTAATCTTTCCTCTAACTACCATGAGACAAATCTCAAGTTATCTGTAACATGACCTTCTATTTTCTTAACTGTCACTGTCTTGTTGTGAGGACGTTTTGTTTTATGGTAAGTGTAGCAGAGACCATACATTATATAAACCTTTTTTGTCCCTCCTCTGTGAACATGCCATAAGGGCACTTGAAACATTTATTTTAACTGCTGGAACTCTCTTGCATTCCCAGAACCTTTGCTTTCAGCTTTCTCTTTTCCTAAAATCGAAGTCTGGATTTTGTTAAAACATATGAATAGCTGTGAAGAATATGGTATTTTAATGAATTTCAGAGTGTGGGATTTTATGTACTTTCAGAAATGAAGAGCAGGGAAGGAAATAACTCACACATATTACAGCTCTGAACAGATACAATAGGCATGTCTAACATCTGATGTTCACAGACATATACATGCAACTTTGTCCCCCTCTAGCTAAGTTCAATAACATTATGCTACAAAGTCTTGCTTGTTTTTTTGTTCCAGGATTTGTGCTCTTGCCAGCACAATGCTCCAGCATCAACCATGGGCTTTGTTGGTATACAATCTGATAATTATAGCAATTATTTTATTAGGAGTTGAAAAAGATTAATATAAACCCCTCTGACCGAGGAGTGTTTGCAGTCCAGCTTTCCTGCTGCTGAATGAGTGTTCCTGTCACTATGTGAGTGAATAGGAGGTAAGAGTTGTAAGCTCTATTTAAAGCCCCCCAAGGTGCCTTTCCACATACTGCATTTCATTTCTTCCATACTTCTGATAAATTTGTGAGAATTAATTAGTAATTTTGTATCTTATGACTGTTTTCTTTTTAAAAAATACATATTTCATTTCTGGTGAAAAATACTCAAGTTTGTCATGGTCTCCAAAATAGGCATGGGTAATATAGGTTTTTAAAATAACTATCTGCTTGTGAATTTCAAGGCTGCTAATCTTAACTCCCTAAACACCCATACTCTTTAGAGATGGTAAATCACAGTCACCATTAAGCTGCAGTGCTAAAATGATTGATTTTTTGAATACATAGGATTTAGCTTTTTCTTTGGCATAAGTAATATCACATGGGTTATAAAAAAGAAGTGATTTTGCATCTTCATCAAACTGGTTTGTTTTGTTCTTAAGGCTAGATTCTAAAGAAAGCGTAGGACCATGGTGGATAGTTAAACATGTAAGAGAAAGACCAGTTTGGTCTTTGGACCACTGGCCAATTTTTGCAAACAGCTGATAGAACATCATAATGACATCACACCATAACAACTTTCCATGTTTTAGATGTGGAAGTGCTAATTGAAAAATCTAGTCCTTTTTTACTTAAAATAGTTAGAAAAACTACCTTTTAAGCAATTTCAACAAAAAAAAAAAAAAAAAAGAGGAGTAAGTAGTCTTAGTTGCTTTTCTAAATTAAAATTCTATTTTTCAATTCTTAAAGGGCTCAGCACTTGTCAGGTACATGTGGCATCATAAAGATGTGAGAATGGCATCATAAAGAGTGAGGTGGTCTACACAAAATGTGATGGAATTTAGAGCAGTGGGGCCAGAGCTACCAGTCCTACAGCATGGGGAACCAGTGAGCAGAGTTATAGCCCCTCCTGCTATCTATCTACTCCACACAGTGCTATGGTGTCAATGCCTACCATCACGTTGTGGATACCACCAACACACATCAGAGTAATCACCACTTCTACAGTGTTAACTCCTGTAACACAAATGATTTTGAGAAATGCTTCATCTTTGTCAGAGTTATTTTAATCAAGAGGAACTTGTAGGGAACTCACAGGGGAAGAATTGATTTTTCTGATGGGATTCATCTGACTAAATGGGAGTTTCTACATTGAAGACGTCTACCTCTGTAAGATCAGAGTTCCCATTTGTATAGAGGAATATAAGCCCTCATTGGTCATGATTCCTCTCATCTTCAGACACTAAAGTAGTACTGTTAGTCATGCTCTGTTTTCCCCTGACTGGTGTGACTTCATAGATGGCTATATAGAAAAAGTTTAAAATTAGGTGAGACAAAATCTAACGTCTGCCTCTCCAGATAAATCCCATGGGACTGATACACTGTCAACCAAAGCCCATGCAAGGCTGTTTGTTCACCTCTAGGTCAGAGATCACTCTTTTCTTAATGCAAGATATCCTGTAATAATGAGTAAGTGTTGGATTTCTTGAGCTCAGCTCAGAGCTTCCTCAGAATTGTGGCACAACCATGGGAATACATTAGGGACCTAAAAAAAAGAATTTTCTCACATTAGTCATTGGAAGCACATTTGGATATTGGCCATTTCCCTTTCAACCTTTGATATATCAAGAGAAAAAAAACTAAATCAATCTTTTCTTTCTTTTCTTTTTTTTTTTTTTTTTTCTGATTTAGTAAGGGAAAACACTGTTTTAACATACGGAAACCTTGGAAAAATTCCAGGAAAGGAAAAGATTTGACTAATGTAAGGCATGTACAGACAGTCTTCAAATCATGGAGTGGGCAGGGATGTGCCACTCTGACTTCTCAGAAAATACATACCAACCCATGTAAAAAAGCAGCTATTACTTGTGTTATCAGTAGTGTTACAAATTACTTTGTGTAAAGGTTATCCTTAATATCCTTTTGGGTCACAGAGCCTGGAGGGTCAAAGTTTCCATGGGCAGTAACAGACATTTTATATCCCCAAGACACTCCTCAGAACCTGGCATGCCCACGATTTTATGGAGAGGTGGAGAAGATACATGTTAGTACCATCCAAAAAACCCCACGTTTCTTCTGTTCCAAAGCAGCCCATATTTTGAACACTCAAATGTTATTGCCAGAAAGCCAGTTGTTGAGGATTTGCACACATTTCAGCTGTAGAGTGTTGTTCCAACTGTGAGAAATATTACAAACTTATGGACTGTTGAGAGAATATGATCAAAGTAGGTCAAGTCACACTTCTAGCTGCTGTTTCAACATTTAATTACCAAAGCATCTTGATCTGTATCTGAAGAAGTTAGGGAAGGATGTTTATACAGAAATAAAGTCATGTTCTGTCTTGACAGTACTACATCCTTCTGGGACCTGGAGGCTATTATCATTAAAGAGGATCTCCTCTTGTTAATTACAGGATTATTTTGGGCTCCAGTCTGGGATGATGTTACATTAATACAACTTACAAGAGATCCTTAAAACCTTTACAATGAGATACAATGTCTGTTGGGGAAAAAAACAAAACAAAACAAAAAAAACAAAACAACAACCTGTTTCATTTTACTAACTGAAGATCATATGTGATACAATAGTTATTAAGCATAAATAAATCCCTTTACAAAATTTTCCATATACTATGATAGAACTCATCAATTGTTTCAAGATCACTACACCTAATGTGTAGCAATGAAATTCTGTCTCTCTATATGAATAATTATTACTTATTATTGAATGGCAAAGGGCAAATTTTCAGGTGCCCAACTAGGAATTTTGAAGCATGTGCCCCAACTTTAGTAGAAAGTCATGGAAGCTGCATAGAAGTTCTGTTCATCATGAAACATATTTTTATTAAAGTTGTTGTTGCATTGAGAAAATATTTATATGGAACAATATGACAAACATGTCAGCTACAAATAAAGACTAATAAATTATAAAACATCTTAGCCAAAAGATCAGTAACACTGCAGAATCTTAATGTGATACACCAAAAAAAAATGAGTAGTAAAAAAAAGCATTAGAAAATATACTTTCCAGGAATAGTCTTTCACTGGTTAGTGTATCTGTGCAGCTTCTAAACAAAATCAAGTTCAATATTTTAGAGTAGCATGCTTTGTTCACTTTCTTGGGGTTTTTTTGAGATAAACAAGATGTCCAAATCATAAGACAGATGAGCCTCTCTGCTGAAAATTTTTTTGCTTTCACCTAAAATATTCAGTCTTCTACATACAAAGTCAGCATTTAAAAAAACCCAACAACAGCAACAAAAACCCAGAAAAAAACCTGTGATTTTTAAAGAAAATCCTAACTTTTGTGTTATGATAATGTAAATTAAACCCTTTTATGTTTTCTATTCAGTATCGAAAATTAAGTAGTTGTCATCGTTTAAGCAGCCACAATTAAGCAAATATTTGTTTATTATTTTTTGGGCTAACTTATTTTTCTGGACCACAAAACATAAAATTCCTTAAATTTCCAGTAATGACAAGATCTTACAAATGCCAGTACAGTCGAACCACTACCAAAAAAACCAGCGATAAAGATAATTTGCAGTGTTGAAGAAACTGAGTAATTTTTTTTCTGCAAAATTGACAGTGACTGAATTTCAAAATAACTTTTACAAGTTGTTAAGAACAACACAAACTGAAAAAAAGTGAATTGCAAATAATAATCAGCATTACACCTTTTGACTGAAGGAGCTGAGTTAAAACTCTGTGTGGTGGATTATTCTGGGTAGAAGGAAAAGTAAACGATGAGTATCTTAGACACAAAATCGTATTTACCTAAGCACATGAGGTGTTAAAAATCCCAGTTTCTCCACTTGCCTCCCCTGTATTGAAACCAACGGCAAAATGCAGAGCTTACTCCAGTGGGACTGGGATTTCATCTGAAGTAACAAGTGGCGCTGATGTATTAACTTCTTGACAATTTGGATAGCTCAGAATAATTCCCTTCCTCATTCATAAGTAAAAGACAGTCAAAAGTACTTTGTAAAAAATCCATTAAAAGGAGGTAACACATGGCCATTATCTCTCTAATAATGTTTAATTATTCATACAAATATGCCATCGGCATTGTGTTAGTCACAGAAACCAAGGCTATGGTTTAAACAAGCATGTAAGCCTGGCATGTCTCCACTTCTGTACACACAGCCTGAGAAAAATTACAGGACCTCACTGTAGCACATAACAAGTCCTGCCCTTTCTGAAAAACCTGCCTAGCCAGAGCTTGGTGGCTGTCTGTCCAGACTCAGTTCAGTCTCCATGAACAACAGTCTCAGCTACTTGGGTCGGTCATGTCATTTTCAGGGAATCTGGTGTGGAATTTCAGCTTCTCTGCTGGATAGAAATCCACTGGGGGGATGTGCTGAGCATCAGTCATTAACTTATTATTTTGTCCAAGTTGGTCGCTTTCTGTGTGGCAAGAAGAGAGAATGAAACTTATGGTTTAATATTGTTTTGCCGTGTGAATTTATATTAGAAACATGGGACAGCACAGAGAGCCCCTGTATAACACTCGACATCCTGTTTGAATTTCTGTAGGTATTATTCTTTGTGAAACATGAACCTCCTAAGACAATTAGGGCCTTTCTGCTCTCATACCAATAATGCCTCCAGCTGAGGCATCGGAAATCCAAATTGCTCTTCAAATTAAATCTCAGGAAAACTTGATTCCTTGCTTGTCTCAAGAAAAGTTAATGGGAAACAGATGCCCACTCCTGTCAAAACTAAGTTGCGTATTTGTCTACTGCTGGCTTATCTTTTGGTGTACTGAGCTAAAACAGTAATATTCACACCCCACTTTTCCCCCCCCCCCCCAATTACTATTGTACTTGGTTAGTAGGCTTTTGCAAAATACAAATGAAAATTAACAATCAATAACTGTGATAATTACTGACAAAGTTAAACCAGTAATTTGATTAAAAAATGAAATTTGTGTCTTCTGGGAAAAACAGTAACAAAAATACCATTCATGATCCAAATAGATACAAAAAGATGAAATACATAATCACATAATCACAGAATCACTAGGGCTGGAAGGGACCTCTGGAGATCATACAGTCCAACTTATCATCTGAGGTAACAAAATGTTCAATTCGATTCAAATGAAACATTCTGTTTCCACGTCAGCTAACAATATCATTCTGCTAAAATAAATCTGCCCCTAACATAAAATGAAGCTCTATCTTGTTTTTAACACTGCCTTTCCCTCCACCGATATGATACTATGTAATACATCCATTGGAACTTTCACTTCAGTTGCTATGAAAGACGCATCTTTTGGGCATCCTTTGTGAAAACTCCCAAGACAGTGTTTTAGATTTATAAACACTTAGATGATTATAGGGTGTACAACATGTGAGCAGCTGCCATTAACAGTATCTAGAAAAAAATACTACTTTCAAGCTGTTTTAAATCCATGTGCACATTGATTATTTTTCTTCCTTGCTTTTCTCAGCACTACTAATGGACAAAGTTGACATCTTCACCTTCCCTCTGAAGAGGGATGTGTAAAAGATACTCTGGCAATGCAACAAGCATTTTGTAAGAGTTTCATTGACAACTGCTCTGCTTAGTATATCCTAGAGTCAGCAGTGATCAGGCACATGCTATACAGGTAAAAAAACCTGCCTTTCCTTTGTTTTGAATAAATATGGACAAAAATTGCTTGTCATTGAAAATGGAGACAAATCTGGGTGCCGAAGCTAATGCTATATTTTATAATTATAGTTCATATGATTCAGGTCTCAACTTCCAACTGTACACTTCTAATGCCCTGAATTCTGTGAGACTGTCCTCACCTGCAAGCATGTAACTAAAAGGTTAACCAGGTTTATTCATATCTTCACAAAGCCTAAGTCAGGAACTGATCATAAGGCTGAATGTCCCAGTGCTGTCCTGAAATTTACTTTTACTGTAACAAAAAAAGCCAGTGTTTAAAATCTACCATTTTCATAAACCTGACTTATTCACCCAGCTGCATCTATTCACAGCGTGTTGGTTTATACTTCTCCCATTATTCTCCCCCTTCTCTCTCCTATCTCAGCAGCAAGGTGGGAGTAAGCAAATCTTTAATCTACCTGTCATTTATCACTGAAGAAGGTCCTTAGCAAATTAGCAACTCTACCTTCCAGTTTTGAAACGGATATGCTCATTCTGTATTCCTGATTTTTTCCCAAAAATGCATGACCTTTTAAAAGAATGGTGCTGCTCTGGAGCACAAGTACTGGTCACAGTAGAGCCCAGCCTACAGTCACACTGGTATTCTCCCATGCTTTAACTGAGGTTACTATGAGTTTATATCCATCTGACTTCTTTACTTTCTTGAAAACTTTCTGTTAATCATCCCTGGGGACCTCGTGCTTTGCAGAATGCTGAGGAGGAAATGGACTAGAGGAGCTGTAGCTCCCTTGTAGGGATAGAAGTTTCTCTATGTTCTAGTTTCTTTATCAGCATCTTGATGAGGAAGGAATGAAAACAGAAGGCATAGCAAGGAATGTTTTGCAGCACTGCCTCCCTCTCCTACTGCCAACCTGAAGGCTCGTTTCCCAAGATCCCTAACCTGCAGGTTCCCCAGGGAGCCCTCTTCATCGTTCCCAAGGGCTGGCTAACTCATCCGTGGGTTGCATGACTTCCTTTTCACTCTGTGTCATGGACTTTGAACCAGCGATAGAGTTAAAAACTGAACATATTCCTGTGTTATTGTTTGTATCATTCCTTCCCAGTCTCTTTCCAGAATGTATTTTTACAATCTTCCACTGTAATAGTCTGGCTTGCTAAATGAAGTTTCTTGCTTTCAGCTACAAAGTAATTTTGCACTTTAGATAATGAAATAAGCAGAAGCTGCTAACTTTTGTCTTCATTGCAATGACCACTGGCAACAGGCCTAATCCAGCAAGGAAAACACATGTCATTAGCAACTGTCATGATGGAGATTTCAGACAACCCTTTAAGCTTTGTGCCACTGAGAGTAAGAGCTGCACAGGAAAGGACTACAGTAGTCATCTCATTAAATACTTGTCCTCAGAGGGAAAAACCAGTTACATAGCAGCACAGATGGTCTTCCAACATTAAAAGCTCAGCAGTTCAAACCATGCAGGAAAATTAGGGAGATAGAGAGACCAGCAATGCAAGCAAAGCAATTGTATGAAATGCCAGTGGTCATGATTTGGGAAGGAGTGGAGGTGACAGGGTTGTGCAGCATTAGGAAGGGGAGTCAGGAATTGTAGCAGAAAACTGGAGAAAGCTTGTTTGGGAAAGGGGAGAAGGAGTGGTGCTGGTTTTGATTTTAGTTTTATTCTTGTCCTCTGCAGAGCACTTACCAGTGCTTTAGGCTGATGATGGATGAGTTTTGGGGTTTTTTAAGACAGCTACAGCTTGCCGAAGGAATGTTTCTGGTGTAGCAATGTTCCAGGCTTAGGACTTGCCATGCGATACAAGATCATTTGCAGAATGGCCTAAACTTTATTTAGAATCATAGAATCATAGAATACTTAGGG
>NW_009928979.1:0-21829 GCF_000696875.1 Nestor notabilis
TCCTTCCTTCCTTCCTTCCTTTTTCCAAAATTGATGATCTGTTCTTGTGTTTTAGAAATTACTCCCTCACACGACAATACTATTACGTGGTTAATCATAAGGTACTTTGCAACTAATACTTCTGTAGCTCTAATATTCAACTCTTAATAATAAGCTTATAAAAAGGCTGACTTCTGTTCTTCCCACGGGACTCTGTGTCTGTCAGGACTTACACAGCTAAAGCCATAGCTAACGCCAGCCAAAGTTGTGCAATTGCATTTTCAAGCACTTGCAAATAGTTTGCCAAAATTTTCTAATTGTTGACATCCTCAAAATATATGTTGCTGGTATCTTCTAGATTTTTCAGTGTTCATGTTCTCAGTATTGTACATGCTTCTGAACAGCTAATTCATATGTACATCTTACATATTTGATTTTGTAAATCTCAGCAACAAAGTTGAGCTAATTTCTGAGCAATGTGTCTCAAGGACCGAAAATAGGAAATGCCACACTGGAGCACATTCGCTATCCAGCTGCTTGGCTGCCCTCTTGTCCAAAATGGCTACAGGCAGATGCTTCTGACAGAAGTGCAAGGAACCTCCTCTTCCGTAATAATTCAAAAATATTTTAAGCACTAAAAAAAGAAGAATACAGTTTTTATGGAATTTGTCCATGCTTGACTGTTTCTGAATGCCATGTTCTTGTTCCCAATGACTGCCTATTGCAATGTATGCCACAGTTTAACTGGGGGAGGGGGGAAAGTATTTTGGTTTATGGCTTGGTGTTTCCTAAAGTCAGGTGTCATCTTGTCCACACTTTCAATGATTTTTTCCACATTTATCTGAGCCCTTAATCATTCTGCAGTGTGTTTTTTGAGATGGCTGCATTAGCACTACATGCAGTATCTCAGCTAAGGCAACGCCATTGATTTGCCACGTGTAGTGTTGTATTCTCCCTACTGTCCTGCACATGTTGTAATATTACTTGCTTTTTCCTGTAGCTGTATATTGAGATCAGTGTCTTGGTGAGTTGTTCACAACAATGTCAAGTTGCCTTTCTCTTCAGCTAATTTTAAACCTTGCAAGCATTTCTTGCCTATGGATAATATTTTGAATTTTTGAATGTCCTGCTTGTTCAGTTCCCTACTTTCTCCTGAAACTTTACACTTCAATTTTCGATTATTATTTCAGATATTCAACCAGATATCAATGTGGGTCTCACTGGTCTGAAACTCCACTGATTATCCCATGAAGTTTTTATAAAAGTAGACATGATATTCGTTAGTTCCAGTTCTTTTGCACATAAATGGTTTTTAATGAAGGACTGTGTATTCTTAGCAGATCAGCTGGTTTATTCTGAAGCTCTTTCAGCATTCTTGGATATTCACCATCTGGGCAGGTTGACAACTTGCTAACATACTGCTGTCGCTATCCAGGTCTTCAAACAGGAAGTGAGAATGGGTCAGAAAGTCCTTTTTCAATTGAAATAATTCAGTAGGAAGCATAAAGTAAGGCTGAGTTGAAAACAACTTTTGAGAATTCAGAAATTGATTTGATGAATAGGAGATTGGGAACAGTAACATAATTATTGCCATCATCCACTTTAGTTTATTTGGAGAATAAATAAACAATTATATGAATATAAATATGCATATTTGGAGGCAAATTGCTTTCTACTGTAACAAATTTGAAGACATAAGTATTACACTAGCATAACTAATTGGAAAAATTCAAAGTCTCAAAGGAGAAATACAACACCACTTCTGTATAGCACACTGGAGGTCTTTGTAGCTATAGTTCATTTCAGGAAAATTCCTGAATGGGAATAGGGTTAGGTTGGCCTCTGAGCACTTTGTTTAAGTGAACTATAAACAGAGACATGCCTGTAACACCAGCCATTAGAATTCAGAGTCATCAGTAATGAAGAAAAGTTGCCATTAGCAATAAGTCAGGCAGTGTACCACAGCTTGGTCTTGAGGAATTGAACTCCCCAAGACCTCAACATTTATCGGTTAACTCCTGACCACAAAAACATCTTTAGCCATTCTAATCAATAGGAGTCTAAATCACAGCTTTACTACCATGCTCGGGTCTCCAGATCGCCAAGTATGAGAGGAGAAGGTTTGCAGGCCTATGAAAGGTAGCTGCAATTGCAATACTTATTAACAAATTGGAGAGAAAACCTGCTAGACAGTGGGGGAGGCATTAACAGCTGAGTGAATTGAGCGTTCAGGTTTGTGTTTTCCATCTGCTGACCTGGCTCAACTTCTTTCCTGCCCTGGCAGGTCCCTGGCCCTTTCAGTGGGCAGTAGCCTATTTACTGCCCCATTTGTGTCACCACAAAAAATATCTCCTTGAAAGAGAAGACTCCTGGATTCTTGAGACTTGCTGTAGTCTTATTCTGTCCTTAGTTGTAACATTTTGGGCATGCTGACTTCTCTGCTTTCTCTTGGTGCTATTGTCAGTAGTGTTCATCAACAGTCTAAGGACTGTTTGTTACTTCTATGATTTAAATACTCTATTTTCCAATGAATACTAACACAATACGTTGTAATGCTCATATACATAAATACAGCTGTTAGACATTTAGCTTCCCACTAGAACATGTCAAAGCACATCACGCATATTATTAACTATGCTAATAATTGTTTCCCATCCTCAAGTGTACTTTGAATGGCCATTATCACCCCTTCAAATAAAGTTAAAAAAAATAACCATAAGAGAATTAAGAGAAGTTATAATTAAAATGCAACTCCATACTCCAAAATAATACAATTTGTCCCTATTTCTGCTTGGTTATCTTACAGAACAAGATTTTTCCTTACTGAATTTTCTTCTTAGTAGGTAGATTGTCTTTTTGAATATTTTTTCAATGGAAAATAAGTAGAAAAAAAAACCCTGCAAGTCCTAGACATTATAACAATTAAAAAAAAGGCTACACATGGTGTAATATCAGGTATTCTGAATGTATTTTATATATCCATTCTAGAGCAGAGAAGTGCATGTTCTTTTGTATTTGTATTATATTAAAAATATAATGAAGTATTTGTAAGAATACAATATAATTCCATTAACAGCTTTTTCTGTCTTAGACGTTAACATGACTAATCAGCATCAGGGATCAGCAGTATCCATTAATGACCTTCAGTACTGTCTTGTATAATACTTTTACATGATCTGTCAGTCATAAACAAAATGATTAGGGAGTTTAGAAAATCTACATCCACAACTACAGAAGACAACCAGTCAGCCACAAGTAACAGAGACTTTGCTGAAAGAAATGGATTATTTAAACAATGTGTAAGAGAAGTATCAATGTATATATGATAAGAGGTTCTATTTTAGTTTTTGTCTGGGAATTCCACTGATACCAGAAGGAATACTGAGCAGAAGAACAGGGCACAATATGGCATTATGCTCAGAGGAGCTGTTAAAATGCCCAGTCTCTGAAATTAGGAAGAGACAGCACAAGGAGCCACCTAATGAGCCTTTACAGTCTTCCACATTAAGGATTATGAGTTCTGTTCTAAAAATACCCCAATTCCTTATGTGGTGCAATGAAATGCTATGCTCGCACAAGCAGAAACCGGCTCTAGTCCCTGTGAATCTCCACCTGACATAGAGAAAGGGATTTTCGAAAGATCACAGATTTAGATTGAGCATTTTATAGTGATTAATTGACCTTCCAAACATGACATAGGCATTAAGAACTTTCCAAATCGTTAGTCCTTAGCTACAGGTAAAATTTCCTGAAGGAATAACCAAACTGGCAACACAGTTGCGTACTTCAGCAGATTAACCCAGCAGATTTATCCCTTACCAGCCTCCGCTGTACCATGGCTAGTTTTACAGGTATCATGAATGTAAAATTCAAGTCACTCACACCCTTGCAGGCTTTTAAACTCTTCCTTTAAATCCAGGAGTGGGTTCCCATAAATCCATTATATTATTTCAGAATAAGTTAACTCAGGAAAACAGTCATAGCATTATTGCAGCAGAGGGCGTGTAGCTGGCTGGCTCTGAAATATAATTCCATGAAACATAACCTTCTCAAGGTACAATTGTGAGGAAATATATTGGGGTATAGTGTTTGTAAATAAATGTTGGTAGCAGATTAGCAAGGTTATCCAATTCCACTTAAATTCAGCCAGACGTCCATAATATGTCCCTAATGAGAAGGATACATAGCCATTATCAACATAATTTGATAGAGAGTGCATGTAGGCAAGTATAATGGGAGAAATCAGATCAAAATCAGTACTTATAATTCAATAAGACCTTAAGTAAAAGACCAAAACGAAAGACAAGATGAAGTAGAAAACACTTCACGATTTGCTGGTGGATTGGAGGTTGGTTCATGACTTTGCATTTCGTTCCTTTGCCACACAAGGTGGATTGAAGATGAGATGGACAAACTGAATTGGCAATCAGAGATGTGCAGGCAACACTGAGAAACAATAAAAGTATTATTTAGGTTCATCTGGGGTTTGAAATCATGCTCATATAAAAGCTAAAAATTTATAAAAGAAACCTGTCAAGCAAGTGAGGTTTTATCAAGATAATTTGGGGAAATGTATTTATTAAGAAAAAATTTGGAGGTTTCAACTCTGAAAACCTGTCTGGTCACACTGTGACTACTTAAGATTCTATGACTACTTATGATTCCTACTTATGGAATAGGTAGTTATTAAGCCACATGCTGACCAGAGCATAGGCAGCTATGGCTAAAAAGGCATCGTAAAAATTAACTTATTAGAGTAGTATTGTTCACATGGGACCTTTTTCTTTTCAAGTAACATTTAATATAAAAGAACTCTATTATTTATTACGAAAGCATACTGTTTAGGAGTGGCTTCTTAAAAAATACATGATGTGTCTTTTTTCTTCATGATTCTTTGTCTGCTGCAGGTGCTCTCAGCAGCACCATAATGTTCTGTCAGGGGTCTCTGTGGGTACAGGGAGCAGCTAGCTTGCAGAATCAGCTTGTGTGGTTAGCTGAACATGCACAGAATGCTAGGTCTTATTTGCCAATGAATGTCTGTGAACGTTAGAAATAGTAGAAATGGGTATAAACATACACAGTGTTCATGTGCATATTTTAAAGATGGCACTGGAGCACAAGGCTTCCTAACTTCAGGTGAAGTGCAAAGGTGTCTAAAATCAACTTGAGCTCTCTTCCCGAGCTGCACCAAATGAGCTCCAGCAGCAGTGTATGTTTCTTACAAGTGATGTACTAGATGTATGTAAACAAAAGTCTATTTTGAGTTTGTAATAGATTTTCATGCCAAATTCAGACTTGGTATAATTTAACAGATATAGGTAGCTTTCCTGGAGTTGCATATGCTACACCAACTGAATTTGTCCTGCCACGTTCAAAGTTCCCTGAATTTCAGAAGTATCTGTTACTAAACTTCACTGCAGGGTAGTGGAAAAAAATTACTTCGCATTCACTAGCTTCATTCAGAATAATGAATAAATTCATTGAAGATTAAGTAATTGCAGTTACAGTGGAAAGACTTGACAGGAACACACAGAATTCATGCAAGTGATGTGTGACAGTTCAGATATAGAAATGATGCTAGCTTAAAAATAAGCTTTGCTTCTAGCTCTCAGCACAGTAACAGCCCCAGTGTTATACCAGAGATTTGATCTGTGCTGCTTTAGCATGAGGTGGAGAAAGACAGATTTTTACATCGTCTTTTATTCTATTGATTTCTTTGTATATTTTTAGAAAAACAAGTACTTCCAGTTATACACAGTACAAAGCCCCATCCTACAGCTGGATCTATTATAACCAAACCCTCCTTCCTACAACCAGATCTATATCAATGAACACTTTTTTCTGGGTGGAGTCCTGTTTAAGTGGGTGAAGCTTCAGATAAATGCAAGAATATGTCCAGGTTGTAATTATAGGATTGAGGTTCAATGCTGTATTTTTATCAAGAACTTCTTGGTATATGTAACACCCACCTGATCTTCAATATTGTGCGTCTTCCATGCAATACAATACTGCATTGGGCAATATGCCTTCTTGGGTTTATTTTATATGGCATATTATATACACAAATAAAAGGCATCACCTGCAAATAATATTTGGAATGTGAAAGACACAAAATGTAAACATTTTATTTGGCAGTTGTTCCAAACGTGAATAAATAAATGGAAAAGTACATCTTAATATTTTTTATAGCAACAGATGCAGTTGCACACATATTTACATATTGTGGATGCAAAGAACAGTTAATTTAATTTCTTTTTGTTAAAAAATGCAACTTCCAACACCACTAGACTTGACAATTAGAGATGAAGATACTAGTAATACTTTGTTCTAGCAATCGCAACTTTTAAAGGCATTCATTTGGAAGTAAGATAAGAGAGTCATCATGCATTTAGTTCATTTTGTCCACTTATGGTAGAAAGTCTGATGTAATCTCAGAATTATGAGTGTCATGCGCTTAAGTCAACTATGACATGTTTATAAATCAATGTAGTTCCCTTAAAACTTGAAGCAAAGAGAAAATCTCGTTTATCGATGGAGACATGTATGAAAGATCTTGGTGCCTGTACGTTTAATTCTTGAAACTTCACAAATTTTGCCTTTTCAGCATCCCAATAATAGACTTGAGTGAAAGAATAATCACTTCCAAGAATGGCATATTGATAATTACTTATCTGAAGCGGTTGGAATACCATTGACCCTCGGGATGGCATCCTTTGTAAATCCAGAAATGCTGAACCACCCCATTTCATTACTTTAGAGTCCCCAATAAATCTTGTTAAGCAAATGTATACATCCTCTTTCACTTTGAAATGTTTCACTGCATATGCATCTTCCATATCTTGGATATCAAAACGCTTAACAAATTCATTCGTTCCTTTGTTCCACTGATATATTACAGGTCTTTGGGAACTACTTGACAGAATTAAATGCGGTTTGCCAGATATTTCAAGATACTCCACATCAGTATCTCTGTACCAGGCATGCAGAGACTGATGGGAATAAAATCCATTCCCATTCCATTTGTAAACCGTGGTGAAACCAGCCTTTGAACTGTCTGCAACAACAAAATACCAGTCTTCAGCAATCCTGAAAGTTTCAATGTCATTGGGTTTTCGGATTTTAAGGATTTCAATATCTTGAATTTTTATAAACTTATTAGCAAAAATATCTCTTTTATATATGTGGGAGCCTCCAAACAGCTGTGCGACAATAACATACAGCTGACTCTCAATAACTATAGGTTTACACACAACAGTTGAAGTACCTGTAAAAAGAAAAGTAAAAGACAGGGTTAGCACCACTTCTTGGATCAGCTGTTGTAATGTTATTTGTTGAGCAGTGTTCATACCTGTAATGTTGTCATAATTCCTGAACATTACTTCTACATGGTCCCATTCAAGAAAGATGCATTTTCCAGTAAAAGGCTGAGCAATAACCACGTGTTCATCATTCATGTATGAGAAAGTATCTACTGACAGAGATTGGTATGGCAGGGATTGATAAACTTCAAATTCTGCAAAAGTGCACACAACATGATAATCACAGAGATACTTTCCATACTGTATTGAAAATACATATGCTTAACAGATACCATTTTATTACAAATTACAGTATTTCATCACAAGTTTGATTTTCCTGTTGATAAAGGAGCACTGCAATTTGGTTTTTGATCTTTCTCAATTAAAAAAGGTGCTATTTTATGTCCCAGTTCTCCAAATCTTTATATAGCATATTAAAGTCTGAGTAGAACCTGCAACATAAGACCCCACTCCCAAGTGATTTGCAAGTCAGACTTACACCTGCACAGAATTCATATTGATTTTAGTGGAAGTTCCATCCATTATTCCTGCAAAAATGGACCTTAGTATAAAAAAAAATAAAGCTTTGACTTTAATTTAACAAGATTAAATAATTTGAAGCACATTACCTGTAATAATGCAATCAAATTCTTTCGGAGAGAGGCTATTGATTTTGCGCTTCTTATATTCTGGTGGACTTTCACAGTAAATGTCTTCAACTGTTGCATTGGTGCTGCCCAGCCATTCCACTAACCATTTGAGTTTGCAGTCACAATTAAATGCATTGCCTCTAAGATCTCTACAATAAATAAATCATGCATTGAAAATAAATACTTAGCTGATGTATTACTCCTTGTAGGACATCAACAAACTAAGCTCTTGTTAAATATGTGCCCTCTTGCTTATTCTGAGTTGATACCTTCCTGACTTAAATTTGTCGAGACCCATAGTTAAATCTACATACCGGAACCCACACAGACTTAATTATTATTGAAGTTATCAAGAAGAACTTGACTTGATCAGTAGGAAATTTTTGTTGATTTCCCCAGGTTTACAGGTACACAAAAGCCTACCTAATTGTTGGCCCCGTATTTTGGGAGGTTGTTTCTTTTGGATTACCCTTTCTCAATAAGAGCGTTATAGATAACAAAGGTGGAATTAATGTAACCTGATGGTCAGCCAGTCAGTATTTGCTATGTCCTTTAGATATACTCATTTAGGGCTTCAGGAGACACAAGCAAAAGTGTTCTGTTCAAGTCTTACAGCTGTCTACAGTCACATTTCAGATCGTATGTGCAGGAACGAGCAAGTGCCAGGACCAGACTGTGTAACCACCTGGCCATGATCAGTCTTGCCAAGTAATGCTGCCAGATACACTGACCATCTCCACATCTTACTACTGCAGCACTACACTATGAATTCAGCCTACCTTGTTAACACAGGGAGCAGGCAAAGGACATTCTGTGCTCATTACCCCACATCAGGTGAACCAGAATTGGTGTTGTAAACAGGACATATTTCAGTGAAGCAACTATATGTTTATATTTTGTATTTTTGCTGGTATTTAAGTTATATATTTTTAAGAGTTTGTGTTTTGGTTTGATTGCAGTTAGATTTAGTATGAGGTGGTACTTACTAAGACACATGCTTTTGTGATAAAAGATTGCCTTCCCAGAAATTGCTTGCCCATAGAAATGCTACTCCATTAAATACCTTCCACCTTCTCTCTCATGCATCCCTAAGGATACTTCCTTCTTATTCACTATGTCTAAATGAACTACTAACAATATTACTTATCTTCATAACTGGTGGAATATTAAAAACTAAAGCAAATTATCAACAACAGTAGACAAAGCCCAAGCCTACCCATATTGGGAAGTCTACCCAGTAGATCCCATTATTGTCTGTCTGTTTGAATGTTTACTCAGAATGTCCTCTAAAAGAATCTCATTATATTTTTAGTATAATTAATAGATTAATGAATTGCTTTCTTACACATTTGTTAAAGAATCCAAGCCTTTGAATATGTCTTTTGGAAGCGACTGGAGGTTATTATTTGCGAGACTCCTGTAAAAGAAGATACTTCAGTATCAGTGCTAGTTCATGAAATTACACATTTTTGCAAGGTGTAATACTGTGTAGGGTTTTTTCTTAAGGTAAAGAACCCTGGTATTCTTCAGCACTTAGTTCTAAAAGATTGCTTTTAAGAACAGCTCATTTACTTTGTGACTTTTCATCCACTAAAATGCCATGCCTCCTTCTGCGTTCTCACTCTTCAGCAGCCTTGCAACATTACAATACTTCACTTAGCAGGGTAAAAAGTGCAATCGCCTCTGGTGTTTTGCCAACACCATTATTTTAAAACAATTAGTCATGATTGGACCTACTGATGTTTTCCTTACGAGATACTGATACACGGTGTTCGTATTACTGCAATTTTCCTGCTTTCTTGTATCTCTTCTGGAAGGGAAATCTTAATACTAGGTTTCATTCAGTGGACTTAGGTTTAGGTCATAGTTTTTGGAAAAATGCGTGCATTAATAGATAAGAAATTGCTGATCAGCATTCATTTCTTTCCTGGAATATGCGTGTGTGTGAGTATGTGTGTATGAGACCAGCAAAAACCTGCTATTAATTCCCAGTTTTTAATGCTGGGAAACTTCACCTAAATTCAGTGAGTATTCTAGCTAGTAAAAGTGACGAGAAAATGCGAACGGGCTTTGAACAAGCAATATATTACATTTCAGCCAGACGTGTCTGTGTGAATCCACTAAAGGTCTGAGTT
This sequence comes from Nestor notabilis, assembly GCF_000696875.1. Classification (NCBI taxonomy): domain Eukaryota; kingdom Metazoa; phylum Chordata; class Aves; order Psittaciformes; family Psittacidae; genus Nestor; species Nestor notabilis. Next base: position 10,063 of record NW_009928979.1, read on the forward strand.
CTCTGAGATGTCACTGAGGGCATGACAGGAAAAGAGTAATGTAGGTTATAGCTGAGACCTCTTTTGATTAACAATATATCTATTACTTACAAGAATAAATGAAAATAGAAAAAATCATTCTAGTTTAAAATCCCACTTAGAATCTGTAGCTAGTAAGACTTAAGAACCTCTTCTGTTGTCGCTTGTAAGCATAAAAGTTATTTATTAACTACAATTTCTCTCGCCAAGCAAAACCACTTGGGCATACACTTAATTTCTCAGACAGGCCCAGATGTACTAGATCTGCTGCCTCATTTAAAATTCTTTGTGTTATCAGTAAATATGAGATGATGCCATTAGTCCTTTCTGACTTCACCACTTTCAAAGTACATCTGATTGTAACACTGTTTGGTGTATGTATCACGTGCTTCACTTATGCTTAATTTTACACTCAGGAGCAATTCTTTAAAAGTCAGGTAACTCATATGGAAAAAGCTAAGTAGACATGCAAGTTGAGGCAGGTTTAATGCCCTGTATATTATTCATATATTAACATACAGCAAACTGAAAGGGATGATAGACTTGAAGTAGCAGTGGTTCACCACTGCCATGGGAGTGTGACTGACAGAAAAATTTACACGAGGTTGGTGCATTTGCCAATTTTTGGATGAAAATTACTCATTTTATTTTCCATTGTTAAAAAGCATACTTATATATTAGGAAACACTGGCTCGCCTAGATGGTGCTGTATGTGGTATTTGGCTTATAGTAAGAGAGTAAAGGTTGAACCAAACATGCAGTTAAACTTATGGTTGCAGTTCTGAAAGAAATGCAATCAAAATTACATTTTGTGCATAGAAATTACTGTCCAATCCTAACTAAGATTTTGACATTAAAATAGTAAATTAGTAAAAGAAATACGCTTTTTCTTTAATTTTTCTGTTCTTTAATATACTCTGAGCAGCAATTGTGTTGCATAATGATACATACTAGATGGCTCTGTTTTACAATAAGGGCACACTATAATTATCAAAGTCAATTGCATTATAAAAATACAAATGTTTGGATAGCTTACTGCATTGCAAAAGTTATGTTGTGAAAAGGAAGTTAACAGGATAAATAGAACAAAGTTCATCTCCTCCTCTAACTTCATGGAACTCATTTGTATGCTTATTTACTGTGGTTCTTCCTAATATATTTTATGTACACAAGTACTCTCCTGTTTCTCAAATGAGAGATGCCTCAGGGTGCCAAATGATTATTCTTAATGCGTATGTGCAATTTCCCCCAAAGGGTGGGGAGTGGTTTTGCAAGCAGATTAAACTAGTCACATTCTGTGGTTAATGGACCTGCCTTTGCAGTTACTTTCTGCAAATTTCTCATTGTCTTCATCAATAGCACTCCACGCGCAATAGCAGCATGATGCACAAATCTATGTCCCCAAAATGTGCATGCAACCACATGCAAACCACAGTGGCTCCTCACTTGTGGTTCTAGCTTTTGCATATGTTTTCTCTTACGAAACTGCTGAAGCACCCCCAGAATCCAAAATAACAGGCAAGACAAGACGTTACTCTTGGACTATATGCTCTGTATAAAAGAAACTGTGCCTTCCTCTGTGTTAGGAAAGCAATTTGCTCCCTGGCAGCAACAGCTACTAAATAAATAAATGAATGTGATCAATAATGTACCAGACCCATTTGTGAATATAAAGCTATTCATGTGCATAAATATTTTGAAGATAGGGTCCCGGTTACCAGCCTTATCCAATTATCTGCCTTTTTTAATAATACTGTAAGTATGTCTATACCTCTAATATGGATTTTTATGGGATGTGCCCAGCCTGTTTATACACTTTTTTCACTCACTCTTTCCTCTTCCTCAGACACAGAGGTATTCTATAAGTAATTTTATCTACACGAGTAGTCACAGTAGGCTTGGGCTCACAGCTCTGAGTCTTGTCTGTTCTGACCAAAAAGGGAAGAGTAAAGTGGTTTATGGTACATTTACTATGTGGTGAAGAATGTGGTGAACTGCAATTCAACTATTATATTTATGCATTAACTATTTAAAATGGAACCTTTGCTTTCTCTCCTGTGTCAAAATATATGAAAGAAAAAGTTAAATGACCCTGTTTCAAAATCCTCTTGGAGGTTATTGGGTTAAGGCCAAAAGGTCAGAATCCACTCCCCTGCCTCTGACACACACCCCAAGATATATGCTTCAGAATGCAAATGCTCAGACCTGGGTACAAACCCATGTCAGGCACACCCCAGAGGTTTCAGTCTCCTTTTTCTTACAGCATTCTTGTAATTGTTTATGTTTTCCTACAGTACATATTGTATTTCCAATAAATTTATTGCTTGCTAAAATAAAAATATTGCTAAAAGATAAACTTAATGTAAAATAAGAGACAAAAGCCTGTCTAAAAACTGTCTTGCTAGCTCAGAGCCTGAGGATGCTACTCTTGTGTTTGCAGTGGAATGCTACAGGTATTTGTTGACAATGTGCAGTTTCACCTACTGAGCACAGCATGAGAAATGCCTTTGCTGGTGTGAGTATGGGAAGCATTGCTCTGAACGGCCACATTAGCATCCAGAGTGCCTTTGACTAATTATTTCCCCTCTTGGCTAATGCAGCAACGGGGCTGCAGCATATCAGAGGGCAAGGGTTAGGCATGTTTCCAGGATAGCTGAAGGGCTGAGCAGCAACACGAAGAATGTTAAGAAGTTCCTTGTGTCTGTGCACAACAGATCCTGACCATGGGATGCGCTTGCTCATGTGCAGGAGAGAATAGAGTGCAGAGCAGGGCTTTGAAGCCAATCCTGATGGAGTTTAAAAGATGCTATGCCATACAGTTAAGTGGAAGAAGCGGATCAGTAAGTTATAATAAATGCATCTTATTGCAACCCTTCTATTTAAAAAGGTGGGAAATTTCAAATTTTACTTAGTCAAATTCTGCTGGATACACTCTAGTGGCTGAAGTGCACACTACAGACATTGATGGCCTGTCCCAGGAATGGCTGTCATATTCTCCTGTATCCATGCCACACTGGGGTACCTGGGAAGAGGCGTGTGTCCACCTTTCAGCCTCTCACCACTGTGGCACATCAGTGCTGACCACAGCTCCCATGTTCCTCCTCTCCAAGTCCCTATCTGGGACTCCCCTCATCAGCGCCAAGTCCTGACGCATTCTGCTTTCTACCTGCTCCTACATACTCAGCTGGAAATCCCCAGTGTTCTGAGCAGAGAAAGTCAGGGAGCTACTGCCAAACATGTACTGCTTGGAAGCTCTTTGGGTCCTGGCCTTCTACACATACCACAAGTTTGGGAGTCTTTGGTGGAACACAAAGATTAACATTCTAATTAAAGGACTATTAATACTGCTTAAACAAATGTGTACAGCTGTATATCCAAATGCAAAATTCAACAACACAGTGGTTCAGTTACTATATTAAAAATACCAAGTAATACATTCAACCACTTTACTTACAGGTGAATTAAAGATTTCAGTCCTCTGAAAGTATTTCTTGAAATTGACTTAATGCTGTTGTTCTCTATGAACCTGTAACGGGTCGTAAAGTCATTCTGGTCAAAGCAATGCCTGGAACTTGGAAGCCCACCCACTCTATTCAACAATGCCAGGAAATATACTTTTGTCCACTCACAAATATTCTAGATGAGGAAGACCCATGAAAGCATCATCGCTAATAACATCAAAAGTGTTGGATGTAAACAACCTGCATAAAGAAGTGCAAAACAAAAGACCATTAGGCTATTAGCATCGTTACAGTTCAGCAAGCCATAGTAGGCCAGATTTCCACTGCCTGGTTTCATGGTTTTGTCTCTGCAAGCACTACAGGACTGTATGGCTGAGATATTGCACCATAGCCTGGGTCAAAGGGAAGGGGCCAGCAACTTGTTGCTTTGCTTGCTGGGGCAATTTGATAAAATTCCATTGACTTCTGTGGGATGTAAACGTGGGTTAATCGTGCCAGTAAAACAATGGGATCATACAAGCGCCACTGGAGACATACTTGGTCGACAATGAAATATTCAAGTACTAGAGAGGTCTAATTTGTCTTGAAGAACACTTATTTTTGATGACAATATAGGGAACGTATTCAGCTGGTTAGCAAGACATCAGGTTGAATTCGCATCACCGACAGGCAGGAAAATCCCTTAACTTACAAGTTGAACTTGTGAGCATATTTGACCTGAAAGTACTAAAAAGTTACTGAGAAAAAAAAAGGAAAACCTCTTAATTTAATCAGTGTTCAAATCAAAACTATTTTTAAGACCACATTATACCAGCTGGAGATAGTTCTTAGTGCATTCATGTATTTTTGATCCATCTAGCAGTAAAAATACCAGCAACACATTTAATTTTATGTAGTTTTGTAAGCATTAAAAGTGGACCAGCATTGATTTTTTTCCAGCTTTATTTATGCTTATCATCAGCCATGTTTGCATTTGCCCATTTTAATTCAGCTCTGGACTGCCACACCCTTAATATGTTGAGGCATTGTCAAGTACAATGAACTTTGCCCGGTGGAATACTAGATGCACATCTATATTTTATTCAGTTAGACCTGATGGATAAATAGATTTACACTGTGACATCTTTAGGCATTCAGGAATGCAAGATTTGCAAGTATGAATTAATACACTTAATAAGACAGTTCATCTCTTATTTTGAAATATGCATTAAGAATAAATTGCAGTTGATTTGTTTTCTCACTTAGCTATTGCAGACTGTGCTTTCTCCACTTTAAATATGTAATTTTATATGTGTGAAAAGTACAAGCAGGAAAATCTTCCTTTTTGTTAGAAACAATAAATACTTCTCTTTCTTAGAGAAAATAAGTATTTTTGTAAAATCTCTGAATCAGAAGACCAATTTAGTAAATCTGCTGCCTGTAACTAATTTTACTTTTCTGATGTGATTTCACTGGATAATTTTTCCTTTTCTGCACTCTACCCTCCTAAAGAACACGGTGGTATCTCTTTAAATAGTATAGCTATTTTAGAGATTGTCAGGCTTATAGAGTAGGTCTTGCACTTGGTGAGCTCATTTGCCTCCCGTCTCATACCTCTCCCCAATGGCTGTATCACACATATTTGATGCACAAAGTGGCTTTTCTCCGTGTCACTGACCTCAAACACTAGATTTGCATGATCTGTGACCCACCAGCCAGCTACTTCTGGGGACAGAGGCTGAAGATACTGCACTGTACCTAGGGACTATACTGCTTAGCAGGAACTGTCTACTGCTAGCAGGTGCCATGATTACCTCCTTTCTTTCTGTGGGCTTTCATGTCATCAGTTTACAGAAGCACCCTCAGCACGTTGCTGATTCACAGTTATGAGTGCTGGAGACAAGAGCAGGGATATTTTCTCTACATTTAGGGAACACTCCTGCTGGCACTTGTAGGCCCTTCGTATTTTTGTTGTCACATGAAGAGCACAGAGCATATCATCCATACTATTCAAGAAGCTCTCCTGGCTTGGGACTTACACATACTGTTTAGCACGAGACCATGATTTTTCCAGAGACCATTGCCACTACTACAGTAAAAATAGTAGTAAATAATAATAGCAGCAGATATATTCCACACTCAGAAATGTGTGACTGTCATACTGGAGATACCAAGTTACATTTGGACTGCAAAAATGTAATGCTGAAGACTATTCCAAAGACATATAGGCTGCTAAATCTTGCTATTGGCTAAATTAAACCTACTGATACAGCTATAATCATGCAAAGCTAAAACTTAATTAACCTGAATTTTCCATATTCTTATTTCTCTTACTATCTTCTGCCAAAGGTGGAAATTCTCCTTTCCCATGTACGATCTGGAGTATTGATCCCACAGATACAATCCTGCCTCCTGTGGTGTGTGTTTAAGGAAATGTTTGCCTCAGATCAGCAGCCTGACTTCTCAAAGATGGCAAGCAGCTCGGCTACCATGTTAGAAATATGTCTGAAAAACAGATCACTCGTTGAAGTCCGTAATGGAACAAAAACAGCTTTTCTGGGGTCAGAGCTTTTGTTGTAGCATTTATTAACAGCAATTTAGAACATGCACTTCAGCATATGGCAGACCATACAAATTATTACCAAAATGCCATAAGCCATTGCCAGACCCCACCGTGCCAGGCACTATAATAACTCATAATAAGATGACTGTGTCTGTCCTACTCCACCCTACCCAATTCTGCCTCCCTGGCAGCAGGATCGTTAAGTGTAGGTGGCGTATCGTAGCCAAGAGAGATGATGTCCTACTCACTCTCTTCTGATACAAGCTCCACCAATGCTGCTATTTCAGTTTTCCTTCCTTTGAAAGGCCCATTCCAGGAATTACGTGAAATGTGTCCCTTTTGTGATCTGTGACCACCTGGGAAAAGCTTCTCCAGAATAAAGCACTGTGCAAAAGCATTTAGGTTTCCATAGTAACTGCATTTACCTATTTACCCTGTATCCAAAATTGTACAGTACGTCTGCACCTCCTTATCAGCTCCACTTGAGGTAGCAGAGTACAGCTAGGGTCAGGGCTTCAGCTATCGGTGCACCAGCAGTTTAATCAGCCATAGGGTTCCAATACATCAACATTACACTTCTGACCACATCTAGAGTGCACGGGAAGTCGGTCTGGGACAGACGTCCAATTTTGGTTTTGATCACATCAGGGAGTCTGTCCTGCCGGATTTCTGAGACAAATCTGGGTGTGTGTCAGGCTGGCAGCACATCCACTATAAACAGTTCAGGTTACACCCCCTCTACTTCTCTATAGCTCACAATTATATAATCCTATGCCCACATTTCCAGGGAAGCCTGTGAGCCTGTAAAAATCCTATATAGAAATGCACCTAGTAGTTAAACATCCCAAAATATTCTCTCTCTGCGTATACCTCATTGCAGTATTTGATTTTGAAATAACTGCTTTTTTTTAGTTTGGGTTTTTTTTTTAATTGGAAGAAAATCTTCATTACTTTTTTTGCTTTTTTCAAAGAACACGAAATAACAAATAGGGTCAAATCCAGGCGCTATGAAGGCAAAACTCCCACTGAAGCGACTAAACTTCCACAGAAGTCAATGGCAATTTTACATGGAAAAGGGCTTCAGGACCTGTCCCACTGCAATGAAGGGTCTGATCTGAGGGGTTCAGAACTCACAGTTGGTGGGAGTTGCAAATGGTCAGCTTTGTATTGGGATCAGGCCCCCTGACTGCAGAAAAGAAACATGAATAGTTGTTGCAATGCTGAAGTCCCTACTGTAATGTTAATTAAAGTATGATGAAGATAGCATACGTTCTGCCACCAAAAAGCTTCAGCATGTTATCAAAGTAGCACTGACAACAGATAACCTTGCAAAATACAAAGTAAATACACTTTGAAAAAATTAAACATGCACTATCCTTCAGATTGCTAAGAAGTCTTGTATTTTGTAATCTAATGAATCTTCTCTTGCTGTTTCTTATAAAATTAATACTGAGACCCTTTCTAAAATATTTATGGATACATATACATTTCATAAGAAAAATTGTATCATATAAATATTTCTCACAGAAGCTGCAGAGATGGTGTGAGCAAAAAACTCCCTTCTGGGATTTTAGTAAAAGCAGATCTCACAAAGGATCTGGAAAGAAAAAAAAAACAACCTTGTATTAATGTAGTCTCATATATCCATGGTTATAATACTGATCTGGTCATCACAGAGAAATTTATTTATGTAAGTAAAAAAAAAGAAAAATCAACAAAAAAAATGAATGTCACAGGTTTCATGTAGTATAGAAGAAGGTATAAAATGGGATGTGTGCACATACACAGACAGACAGACAGATGAAAGAAATGTAAGAATCAGGATTCAAGGATGAAGCACAATTTTAACACATTAGCTGATGATTCTGAATGCTGGAGGTACTCCCTGCAGCAAGCATCCTTCTGTATGCACCGAAAACACCACACATCCCAGTTCATTTTAAATCATAAATTAAATAACCAAATGCTTACAGCCCTTACAGTGAGATAACATCAGGCGGAACGCTGCGAGGAATAGATCTGGCATTTTCACATAAAGCATTATCTTTGGTACAAGTACACCAGGCAGGACATTTTGGCTTCACTGGTTTCTTCCCTTCAGTCAGCAAAAGCACAGATAAAAGGCATAAGAAATAAGCAATTCTTCTAAAGGGTCTGCTGGCATTTCCCATTCTTTTGATCCGCTCTCGTTCCAGCCAGTTGAAAGAATATCCCAAAACATGAACAGGGGTTCTTTATTCAGCCATTGGATGTCTTTCTATAAGTCCAGGTCAATATTTGTCTCAGCTTTCTCAACCCTTTTCTTTCTCTTTCACTCTGTTTTTGTAGTCAGAAACCTGCAGCTGATCTGTATGTTTCCACTCACTCAGGCAACGTACTGCTCAGAGAAGAGACCTGCGAGGTGCTGTAAGATGGGGAAAATCCAACCGGCTGAAGGGAGAGGAAAAAAAAAAAAAAGGAAAAAAAAAAAAAAGACTTGCATCACCACAAAAACACTGAGCACAACACGGCATTAGATTGCAAAGTGATGTAACTGAGAAATACACTGCTTTCTGTTTTCACAGGGAGGCCCTTTCCCTGCTGCCAAAAATAGTACAGCATTATGTTTTGCTGGTGGGTGGGTGAGGGGGTGTGGGGTGGAGTGTATGTGTGTGGGGGGAGAAATCAGTCATCTCCTACTGGATCCCTACAACCTCGTGAACCTCTGAGAATCATGCTTCACATATTGCAAGCAGCAGAACTGACGGCAGTATCCACAGGAAAATGAAATCGAGTGAAACCATCAAAAGCCTTGCTGCAAAAGCTGTTAGATTAATTCTTATCCTTAGCCCTTATTGCACATATTTGTACCACTGAAAAACAAGCTGCCACACATGGAAAATATTACAATGTATGAGAGAATGCCTACAACTGTCATTCCTAAACAAAATATTTTCTCATGCAAAATAGACCCCAACTGTTGTTTTGGGTTTTTTTTAATTTTCTTTTTTTTCCTTGCCTTTTTTTTTTTTTTTTTTTTTTTTAAGAAAAAGAACCATTCTTATTTGTTACATGTCCTCTGGTCTGGTAAAATAAAGTGGATCAAAATGGACAATAATTAAAAGTTCAAGTTAAAAAATGTATTTGCTTGGGACTAGTTTGATCATTTTAAATGGAAGGAAGGAAAAAAAAAAAGAAATTTGTTATTTAAACACCAGCTATGTTAAGCCTGTAGTTAAGAATGGACCTTCCTCAAAAAGTGACAGGGTAGGGACAGGTCTTGATGGTATAACAAACCTTCATAATACTGTCAGGAGGCTGCAGTTGAAATCAGTGCTAGGTGCAACATGAACACTCTGTAAGATACAGTCCTCAGCCTGATGACTTTACAGTAAACTACATTAAATATTTTATAGGGAACTTAAGCAGCACCTAAGTGTTATTACATGAAGAATGGTAAGACAAAACTAATGAGTGCCAAATAGCTGGAAAGCCATATGGGATTATTTTTATTTTTTTTTCCAATATAGGATTGCTATTAGAAGAGTTTTGCAAACTTTAACAGATCTTGACACTTCCCCGTCAGGCTGGCATTACTGTTTATGTTACACAGATCACAAAGCCTACTAGGGTCAAACTTGTGGTGCTGGAGTTTAATACAGTTATGCTCACTATGGGCTCCTTCACGTACATGCAGTCTCCTCACCAGAAGATACTTGATCTCCTGATGAGGCGATCCCTCTTGATGGTAGATTTAGGAAGGTAGGTATTAGGAAGAAATTCTTTACTATGAGGGGGGTGAGGCACTGGAACAGGTTTCCCAGAGAAGTTGTGAATGCCCCATCCCTGGCAGTGTTCAAGGCCAGGTTGGATGGGACTTTGAGCAACCTGGTCTAGTGGGAGGTGTCCCTGCCCATGGCAGGGGAGTTGGAACTTTAAAGTTCATTCCAACCCAACCCATTCTATGATTCTATGATTCTGATTATTCCTCGGTTGATACCACAAGGCCACCTGGCTCTGGCCCATTGCTCCTGTGACCAACATGGGGCCATGTCTGCCTCCCTCAGGAACAGTGCCAGCAAGGCCCTAGTGCATACCCAGCAATGGGTGCCCAGCAGTAATTTCATATGCTATGAGTGAAAGATGGCAAGGGGGAACAACAGCCCGAAAAACTGCAAGAAACTTTGTATAGCTGCGAGGCAGGATGCCAGCATTGCTGAATCCTTGCCAGGCAGTGGCCTAGGGCTATCTCCCCGGGATGAGAGGAGACCCACAGAGCTCATGCCATGTGGTGGGACTACATCCTCTGGGGGACAGGGGATGGACAGAAATGTCAAGAAAGCATTCAGAGGCAGAGGGCCACCTCCAGAGGCCCTGCTGGGAGAGGACTCCAGTGCCCGTGCATGGGCACGCTCCCCGTCAGGCACCTGTGCCTGCAGAAGAAAGGGCAGCTCACGCTTTCCCAGCTCCCTCGCTCTCTGCGTTGTGTTTTGCAAAGCTCTTTATTAATTTAAGTGCAGGCCCATGTTTCCACTCTTAAGAAAATCTTCCCTGTCAGCAGTCTCTCCTGAAGCAGGATTGACTTCAACTAGGAGTGACACAGAGCTGTGTTACTTCTGAGCCCTTCCACCTTCAGTAAGAAAACAGTACAGAATTATAGTAACCAAAGCACTGAAGTCGTTGTAAAGCAAATGTCAATGCCTTCCCCTGGGTATAAAGGTTACTTCTTGCTCTGGAAATGATCTAATTGTACGACTGGGAAGGAAGCTGGACTTGTGGGGCTTGTGTAAGTAGGGTACACCATCTCCTCCGCTCTGAGATGTCCAAAGGCACAGACTTTGGTGAGGTGAGAACAGAAAATTCCCTAACTTTTTTTCTGAAAGAGAAGAGGCCTGTTGTTGTTTGTTTATTCCTGGCAAAGCTACCCATTGCCATGGCAATATTTTGCCATTGATGGTGAAACCCCGTGTTTCATTTCCTTCAGCTCATTCACTGAAACCCGCCATCAATTACTTAGGCATTTCTTTTTAATTAATACTCCAGCCACACTGTGAATCTCCTGAAACTTTGCAGTGGAGTGGGTTTGGGGTAATGGAAGCACATTCTGCTACAGAGCAGTATCCAGCTCCAGTTTTGTCCACGCAGAGAACTGCCTGGAAGTTAGTCTCCTATTCCAAACTACATGCCAAAACAACCACTTTTTCCAAAATTGCAAGTATTATGAATATTTATAACAGCTCTGTCAAAGGAAAGGCATAAATCACATTTTCCAGGGTTCTTCTGTGCCAAGCTCAGCATCTCATTTCTCGCCATAGTAGTTTAAAATGAAATGGGTTCATGGAATTTCGGTGGCATAGCTCTCTCCAGGCATTGCAAGGTTCGGCTCACCCTTTGCCTAGGCCATCCCTGTTGGTTCCTGGCTAAGGGGGCAGGCAGTGGCTTCCTGTGCCCACATCCCTAGGTCCCCACCAGCTTGGTTTTGGTGATGTTTCAGGTATCAATTAGGCACAATGTGATTCAAACTTATTTATTTCTCTCTCAGCAACGTTTCGGCGAGGGGAAGGGAGGTGTGAGGGAGTTGTGGCTTGCGTTAACTCGGTCTGCTCTAGCAAAATCGTCTTCACCCCGCCGTGCACCGGCGGTGCTCGCTGGCAGGCATGTTCCAGCACGGCCAGGGGTACACCGCGCTGCTGGCTCGGTTTCGGTGCCGGGCAGGCCTGCAGGTCCTGACACGGACCTAAGCGGGACCCCCCCGCACCGCTGCCCC
>NW_009928980.1:0-488 GCF_000696875.1 Nestor notabilis
CTTCCCTGAAAACACTTGGCTTTCCTCTTCAGGAGTTGTTTTACCATCAGTCTGGCAGAGGTGTATGTTTGCAGGAGTTAATTGTTGATGGATATGAATATAACCCAGAAATCAAGGGATTCATTGAAATACAATCTCATATCTTCTTGTGATGTTTTATGTACTTTCCAGGTCCAGTGAGACAAGCACTTCTTCCTTGCTTAGCTGGGATTTTAAAAGAGAAGGTCACATCTTGCGGGTGTTACTTTATTCCCAGAATCTCAGGCTTTGCTAGCAATGCTGTGTATCAAAAACACACCTTTTCTGCAACAAGGTTACAGCTGGCAAGAATTAGTGAGGACCAGAAGGGATCTAGTCCAAGTTCAGGAGTTGGTTCTTGGTTCTCCGCTGTATGGACTAGAAAAAATGGACACAAGGAAGCACCAATTATCCAAAGACCTGGTCAGTTCTTTCAAATCTCTTCAGTGATCTCTGTCAAGCCTTATGTG
>NW_009928981.1:0-1202 GCF_000696875.1 Nestor notabilis
TTGGGGTTTGAGTGTTTTAGTTTCTTCTTTTCTTTTCTTCTTTTTTCTGAAACAGAACTTCCATTAAGAATCAAAACAGAGCTTCCAGGTATTTATTAACCTGTTTAATTTCCTTGGTGGAAGTCAGGCTAAAGAAAAAAAGAATGAACATAAGTCAAAGAGAAAATTCCTGGTCATTCATCTGAATGTTTCTAATTTTAGAGCCTAGCTTGACTGTTTAAATGCTAGCAGACTCGAGTCAAGTTGTTCATATAAAAGGCACCTTTGGCTTTTGTGACAGAAAACGAATGATGAAACAATTACTCTCCTAGACTAAAACCCACTTATTTATAAACAAAACCCAAAGTATAGAACATTAGCACTAATGACTAAGTAATTAATTGCTACCAGCACAAAGTGTTGGGAGAGGTCTACACTGAGACACATTATCATAAAATATTACCGCTTTTGTCCTAATTTTAGAACTATTGTGTGGCCTTCTCTGTTTTACGTAAGTTGAAATAAAATAGCTTCAAGTTAGTGAAATGAGTTGTTTGGCACTGGTGATGGAGAACTTCATTACAACAGTGCTCCACAGCTCTGCAGTATGTACATCTTACGGAGGCGTAATTATATAACAAGATGGGGACAGTAATCCCTGTTCTGCTCCAGCATGCCTGTGTGACAAGTTTCTCCACTTACAGCTCCCTCTCGTACTTCCTTTCTTCTTGGTCTCTCTCAGGTCATAAGCCTTAGGACCGTCCAGTTTCTAATGAGATTTTGGAATTGCAGCCTGTTCTCTTTTCTGAGGTGACATTTGGTGATTACCACCCTATTCAGGTACCTATGCTACTACCTGCAGCCTTCTTAACAAAGACAAACAAAAGAAGCCCATTCTCCTTGATGGCACAGCCTACTGAAAGGAAACAGACATTGCTGGCCAAACCAGTCTTCAGTGTAGGAGAAATGAAGTACAGAAATTTCCTGGTTGTTATGTTCCTTTGAATGTTAGCAACCCCATTGGCAATAGTGTGTTCCAGAAGGCAGCAAAACCTTATTATGGGAATGCCCAGGTGCTAAGATGTCATCTCTGGGATGTAAGTAAAAGTAATTAAGTATGTAGACATAAGGACATTGGTGTGTAATGCCTGGAACCTATGGAGGAATGTTTAAATAAGTACTGCAGTAAAACGGGGAAGCCTTGACAACTACTACAGTTTGGT
>NW_009928982.1:0-7202 GCF_000696875.1 Nestor notabilis
GCGGGCGGAGGTGTGGGAGCCGCCCGCTGCCCCAAACCGACGAGGCCTCGGGGTGAGCCGTGCAGGAGACCTGAGACAGTGTTTTTCGGTCCTGTGGCTCTGTGGGTGCTCCAACAGTGTTAGAGGGTGAAGTGAGGATGGCAATTTGGAAAGCAGTCTCCTGAAAATTAGGGAGGTGTAGGGCTGTTAAGTTGTACTGAAGGTCAGTGGATGTGCAGGTAGACTGGTAGAGAAGCTGTGAGGGTGACTTAGGTCTCAGCAAACACTCTTGTTCTGATCTCGTGTGGTATGAGTATGAAATTGTCCATTTTGAGTTCACAGAGGTGTTCATAAGTATGCTTTTCTCCTCTTTTACTTCCTTCTTTACCCTCCCTTCCTCCTTTCCTCCCTCCATCACTCCCTCTTTCCAACATGCCCTCAGACATTTGCTCCCTCCCTCCCCTTTTTTCTCTATCCTTGACTTTTTCTCTCCCTTTCTCCCACTCTACTCTTCATCCTTTTTTTCTCTTCCTCCTTTCCATCCATCCATCCTTCCCATCTATTTCTGTTAACGGAGGAAAAAAAAAAAAAAAGGAAAATAAAGCAAGATATTTCATAAGGGACAGATAGGGGTCTTTAACATAACCTCCTGACTAGAGTGACTGCTAGGATTTTATTTGTGCACAGAATACTACTTATGTCTGGTTTTGCATTTCTGGTTGTGTAATTTTCTGTGGGACCATTAGATTTGGGAAGAAACCAACCATGTTATGTAGTTTGTTCACTGTGGGCCATTTGACTCCTCCTAGCTCTGACAAGGAGTCCACAGGCTTTGCAGGCCAGGGAGGAAGAGAGATGTTAATCCATTTGTGACAGTTCGCTTGGGAGCCTTTCATCATTCCCTCTGTGCATTTCTTTCTCGGGTTTTATGAGCTGATGGTCCTTCCACCTCTGTAAGCAGGGGGAATCCAGGTCAGGCAGCTTGGGCTTGGCATTCAGACGTGGACTAAGGCTGAGCCTTGCTCAATGTCTTTCTCCTGCATTAACAGCTTTCATTTTACCCCTGAGTCAACCACATGCCACGTCCTATGGCTAATGGTTAATCCCTTTGAAGACAGTTACAGAAGCATGAATGCATACTTGAGATGACTAAACAGAGTCCATGGTAACATCCAGTTGCAGAGGTGATTGATAGAGGTTGTTCCCACTGCTGTTACTGCCAGAAGAATTACATTTTAAATCCAGTATTGGAATACTCCGTGTGTGTGGATGTGATGTTTTAGCAGGATTGTTGGCTTCTACAGTGACAGACTGTTCAGTTTTCCTTCGCAGGAGTCCACTGAACCTAGAAAGGAGATAAAAAGGGATGTTCTGTCTATGTTATATTGAGCCTGTATATGAAACTGCACTGAAAACTGCTCTGAGTTACTGCATTATGGTTGCAATGGACGCTAATAAATGAAATAATGGTCATTATTCTGTGGATACTTTTTTACATACTGATTTGTGCCAAATAAACTGGTGTTCATCATAGTTCTTTGAGGTGTAGCTGAAATCTATATCCTTCAAATTCTGCCCTGTGGAAAAAGCTCAATCTGAGAGCAAACTCTGAATACATAGGAACCTAGTCTATGGACGTTCAAAGTCATGCTAGATCAGAGTCTGATCTCAGCACAGAAATCAAGTCTCTTGACTCTCAGGCTAGCCTCTATCTTCAGCCACCATATTTCCTGACATATGGCCATTCTAGAGATGAGAATAACACAGAGATAACAGAAACCTGGCTCTTACCCTGGTTTTGGTGTGCATAAAATTCCTTCCTCTCTAGAAAATCAGTTTCCTGGAGGGCACTGTGCATTGTGGATCTGACGATTGCAGAGGGGACAAAAAGATGAAGAGATCTTTTTAGGTAGCGTGCACACTGCTGCCCCATTGATCCTGTGCAGCCAGCTCTTGGCAGGAGCTAGTTCCACAGCAGGGATATGGGGATGAAGGGCATAAAGGAAGATGTCAGTTGTGCCACTATGCCAAACCTGCATGTTCAGGGAATGTCACTGGTTGGATCTGAGAGACCCTCAGAGAGAAGGTAGTATTAGAAAAATTTTCCAGCAGGCTGCTTCAAGGGTAGCATGCCCATTGCAAGAACAGAAGAGGAATTTATGCACAGCTTTACGCCTCCAGTGGGAACAGTATGATCTCTAAAGTGGTGCCTTAGGGTAGCCAATGCCTCTTTCCTGTTTCTGCCCTCTGCTGGACTTCTGCAGTGAACAATACCAGCTTTACAGCAGTGTCCTGATTATCTCAAGAGGTTACTTTTGGAGAAGTTAGCCAAGCTTTTGAAAAGCAAACCTGAAAATATGAAAGCTGCTAGTTGGATTTGTTCTTGTAAAAAGTGGGCTGGAAATGCAGAGGTATAAAGCTCACTGTAAAGCGTGTGTTCTCACTGGGAGCTCTAGAGGATGAATGGAGCTGCCAGTGCACTGGTGAGGTTAGTTAAAAGGCACTGATTTTAAAAGTGAAGACAGTTAGGCAGAGGAAGGACTTGTCTGGGCGTGTGGAGGACTTCTGTCATTCAGAGCATCTGAGGTGAGGGTTGGTATCATTTTTTGAAAGATATGCTATTGTTCAATCAAACACTATGGGATGAATACAGAAATTACTGGCTGAGGTCTATTCTGTGTGTCAGGCTTCTCAACTGACCTTCTGAGCAAGTTGTTGCCAGGCTTAACACTGTAGATTCCAGCAGTCTTGGCCTCATCTTTTCTCCCTTTTTTATTGGTGCATTTTGATTTAAATCTAGTTTTTTCTTAAGCATGTTGCATGTGGCATGTGAGAAGGTGCTGCAAATGTACAAAAAGCTAAGTGCAAATGCTGGATGACATAATGAGCTGTGGGAAAAAGAAACTGATTGTCAGTGAAAGCAAAACTGATGTTGAGCACAGGTTTTCTTGGCTGTGTGAAGTGCCAGCAAGGTCAGAAATGGGAAAACTATTTCAGAACAATAATCTGGTTTGGGGTGGGAGGAAGGATTTTGAAATTATGTCAGAGAAGGGGAATTAAAATAGTTAACCATCCTTTTTAACTCAGGCCCACTCCTGGCACTGTGTTCAGCCCTGGGGCCCCCAACATAAGGATGTAGAGCTGTTGGAGCAAGCCCAGAGGAGGCCACGAAGATGCTCAGAGGGCTGGAGCACCTCTACTATGGACACAGGCTGAGAGAGTTGGGCTTGTTCAGCCTGGAGAAGAGAAGGCTCCAGGGAGACCTTATAGCAGCTTTGCAGTGCCTACAGGGGGCCTACAAGAAATCTGGAGAGGGACTTTTCACAAGGGCATTTAGTAACAGGAAAAGGGGGAGTGGTTTTAACCTGAAAGAGGGTAGATCTATATGGATATTAGGAAGAACTTTAATGTGAGGATGGTGAAGCACTGACACAGGTTGCTCTGAGAAGTTGCGGCTGCCCCATCCCTGGAAGTGTTCAAGGCCAGTTTGGTTGGAGCTTTGAGCAACCTGGTCTAATGGAAAGTGTCCCTGCCCATGGCAGGGGCATTGGAACTAGGTGATCTTTAAGGTCCTTTCCAACTCAAACCATTCCATAATTCTATGATTCTGTGTTCTTTGACATTGCTATGCCCTGATTATTTCTCTGATCTGTGCATGGGGCTGTGTCTCATCCCATTCTGTCCACACTCTTACAGTGGAGACCATTTGGCTGAGGAGGCTCTTTCGTAGGGTTAGGGCCTGTCCTGTCACAAGATGGTCAACACTCCTCCTAGCTATAAGGTGTCTCTTGGGGCTTACAGGTTCCACAAATGCCAGAACCTGCTAGTCTCAGCTGATGGTGCCCTTGCTCCCATCCCCAAAGTGCTGTCTGCCTTCATCCCTTCTCCAGTTCACACCTAACTAGTAGAAGCTATTGGTTGTCTCCACTTTCCAGGTAGGGTGCATGAGGGGAAACAGTTCTTTGGCTGCAGTGTGAGTTGTACGTAACAGCAGGATGAAGGCAGAGCTTGATGTTAAGGGGATGTCATATTCACTGCTGTCCACAAGAAAGAGCAACAGAGGGAATGTCATTTCCAAGAGATGTATAGAGAACATTAGCTTCATCTAGACATTTTATTTAAAGGTATGAAATAATTGCACAGCTGCTGCCAGTGACATTGGTTCCTCTTGAGAAGAAGATGCTTTGATGCCAGGGCATCAAAGATGGCTGAGGATGGTTTATTCCTAGGGTGGATTTTTAAGTGCTTCTTGTGGTTCACTCCAGCCTTCCATGGCTTTCCCTCAAGTTGACTTTGTATGCAAGTGCCATCAAAGCTGAAGCAGCTGCCAGGTCTAGATAGCTCTTTTTCTGCACAGGATCTGCAGTATGAGTCTTTGGTGTGTGTTTCCCTTTTGCTTCCCAAAATATTCGACTCTGCTCCTGTGATGAGTTGTGCTGAGTGCTGGCTGCCACAGTGAGCTTGCCTGAAGGTACCACCATGGCACAGGAAAGAGCAGGACATGTGAAAATGCTTCTTTTTGCAAGCTCTTCAAATGCTTGCATAAACAGAAAGTGTTCAGGATCCTCATCTTCTGTCACAGTGTACAGCCTCTGCACACTTTTCCAAAATGCTTATACCTAGCGATGCCAAACTATAAATTTTCACCAGGCTCTCTCCAGCACCAAGGGCTGCTCAGTGCTTTGGCAGTGAGTCTGCTCATGCTTTGCCATCTCTACCATGAAATGAAACAGCCCATAAGTGCTCTGATTTATACCATCATTTAGTTTGAATTGCTGCTTTCCTTCCCACAGTGACAGCAGGTTTAGACACTTCATGCTCTCCAGGGGCAACAGAAGAAGGATCTTGAGACAGCCCACTGTTACTGTTTCCACCTATTTCTGAGCAGTAAAAAAAAAACACCTCAAGTCTACTTTGGAAAGCCCTTATACTATGTCAATAAGTGGCGAAGAATGGGCTGTGATTCTAACTTTCTTCAATATAGTCAGTTTTCTCTAAATGTGTCCTAGGAACCTGCATGCACAGGACAGGGAAAAATAAAAGTTGCAGGTAGTGATTTTGAGCCAAACACCCAGAGTAAGAAAAACGTTCATTATGGACTTGAGAGGAAAAAAATGAGCAAGAGGAAGACAGGATGCCACCAAGATATAGAAAATCTTCAATGCAGTTGAGAGGGGACATGAACTCAGATGCAGAACAGTGGATCCAACCCCTCCTATTCATTGCAGGCAGTTCTGGGGTCACTGTGCCTGTGTGTCTCCCTGTCCTGTGCAGTTAGACCCTGAAAGGAACCTGATCTAGCTTGCTTACAAGCAAGTTGACCTGTCAGGAATGCAGGAAAGTCCTTGAACATCACTGGGACTATTTACAGACTTAAAATTGAGCACTTACCTAAGCGCTCCAGTAAATGGAACTAGCTGGTACTGTGTGCAAGGTGAAGATACGCCAATGGTTAGGCATCCTTCTCTCAGTCTACACAGGAATCCATGTATTTTAAACTGTGAGCAGGTTTGGGTATCCTTTGGCAAGTCCCAAAAGAGCCAAGTGAAATTCATGACACTGCAGATTATTTAAACTGAGAAAAACAAATGGAATTATGTCCTGCAAAAACAGTATTTGGAAGAAATTGAAATGATGCACTGTATCATGTCTGCTGGCCTAGACATGGCAGGGAGAGAAAGATAATTAAATGAAGTATCTAATATTTGCTGATAAGGTTAATGGTTAACTCAGATGATCTGTCAAATCAGGTGTTTGAACATTTGGGGGTGTTTTGTCATCTTTTTCACCTTATCCTCTTTACATCAGCAAAGTGATAGCTGTTTCTCATTCCACTCCATTCTACTCTCATCTACTTAGCTTTTGCAAAAAGAAGCAAACTTTTTTTTTTCTCCCTAGAGTCATGCTAAAGCAGTACTAATGCAAACATACTCAGACTTGTGCACACACATACACTCTGATCCATCACAACTGCAGCAAGAGAGGAGTTAATTTTGTTCGAGACCTCATAGAGTTGTATTACATCAGAGAATTTCTCCACCGGGAAAGTGTCAAGAAAAGAAAAGGCTTCTTTTCTAAGTCATTTTTAACTCATGGTTCCATAAAAAAGCTCAAGCTCCTAGATAGATCCCCTTGGGGAGTGGTCCTGTGAAATATGCCAGCAGCTGGATGGCACAAATTTGGAAAATGCTGCTGTCCTTAAAGAGTAGAACTGAAAGCCACTGTGAGAAAGCAGTGCATATTTCCAAATAACCATTTTAATTCTCTATTAGTGCTTTAGAGAGGAACAATTGCATATTCTTTAAATAGCATTGGGAAGCAAGCTTTTCATGGAAAAGCAGAAATCTCTCCACCATGGAAGGGAAGTGTTAAAATATTCAGAATAGTGAGTTCACTTTGATGGGGTTTTTTTTAAGCTGCAGTTGGTTAACAACTCCCTTGGCAAATTATAGAAATACCAAGTGGCCTTGGGATCACCTCGTTTCATGACATGTTTCATGATGTTTCTCAGTATTAGTTTCATGGCAAAACCAGTCCGTTTCAGATCAATTCCAAAGAACCCAGGCACAAAAAAAATTGCTTTGAAGTTGAGGGATAAGCAACAACTTGGGGTATTTAGAGCTGGAGATTGGTTTTGAGGCTGTTTCTATTCACAAAACCATGGTGACTGGTCATTTTTAACCAGGGAGTAGATAAAATAAAAAACATAAACCAGGATTACACTCTCAGTGTTTGCACATCCTGTTCTTGATCACCAGCAGGGTATGCATGGGTACAGTGACACTGCCTAAGGGTTGCTATCTCTGCTCCAGCAGAAAGCCCCACCACACCAGAGACACTTCCATCCCCGTAGCCAGCCAAAGTTCCCCACCACCTCCAAGCCCCACCAGAGGAGCAAAGCAGCAGCTTGTGCGTCTGCTTCACACCACAAAGGCTCCTGAGCATCTTACCTGACCTGGCAGTACCTCCTTCCTCTGCAGCTTGCTGACTTGGAGGACTTCACCATGGCCAAAGGCATCACAGCTAATGAATTATGGTTGTCTTTGGTCTTTTTTCTCTGTCACCCATCATCAGACACAGCTGGAGATGGGATACTAGACTAGACTAGGGTTTTGTCTGACGGGGATGGTCATTTTTATGGGTGCTGAAACATGCTTGAGAATGGAGCAAAGCACGTTTGTCATGGGAAGATACCGGATATGAAGGATTTTTCAAGCAGGAAT
>NW_009928982.1:7233-18203 GCF_000696875.1 Nestor notabilis
GGAGGACATGCACTTGATCAGGAATGACTGTATCACCATCTCAGGGAGTCCTTCCTTAAGCAGCTGCCCATTTTTTATGTACTCAGTGCTCTGCTGCTGTCATGGTGCCTGCTACATCTCTTTCCACAGCACCACTATCCACATTTCAAACAAACCCTCTTGCCTGGAGCATGTTGTATATAGCGTTTCTAGGGAGGAATGTGGGGGTGGAAAGACCACATGAGGTCATAAAGTTTTTGTGGAGTTGCAATTTGATCCAGAAAGTGAATTACCAGGTGCTTCTTCAGAGAGGGTTTGGGGGTTATATTTAAATACCTCATTTAGGAAGGCCTTTTACTCAGAAGAGAATCAATTCCATTTATTCTCTAAATGTGCATTTGTTTTACCATAGCATAATTTCAGGCTGATGTTTAAATTGATCAGTAGATTGAACTTAACAAATTAAGGGAAAAAAACAATGCTACATTTCATTTTTCCTAACACAGAAGATTTTGCCAAGCTACTGAGCAATAAAACTTAAAAAAGGCAATACATTCCAGATGCTTATTGTCAGAAATTTGCCTCTACTCTGCAGTGGATGGAAAGAGTAGGGGTACTGCCCCAGTAATGTAATCAGCACTTGAACTCTGTTTCAGGGCCATGGTGGATACAGCATCAGTCAATACGCTTTAATCAAGGAGGGATGGCAGAGAAACTCTGATAGTACTGTGCAAATAGATGTACTGCTGCTGGAATGGTGGATCAGGGAGGCTTCTTGTAACAGAGGGTTTGTAGGAAAGGTGTTACTCTCCTGTGAGCTCTAAGCAGGGGTGCATCTAGCTGTGATTTGGCTGGGAGGCTGCTCCACCTGTTCCTGGTTCTCAGGTGGACAGAGCTGCTGGAAACACAGGTTGTATTTTCTTCCTATTGTGTTTCTGACCAGCAGTGTTGAGCATTGTTCTCCTACCCACTTGTTCACGTGTTCAGGAGGGAGGATCAGCCGGAGGCAGTAACAGCATTGCTTATGCACGCTTATGCATGCTTGGAAGGCAAGAGCCTGTGGTCAGCAGCCTGTTTATGCTGGGACACCTGGAAAGCTCATCCTAACAAGCTTTTAAAATACATACATTAAGCCATATTGGATCACCACTTGTGGGGTTTTTTTCCTATCTCTAAACCATCCAGAATCCAGATCACTTTATTTCTGAAGGTGTTCCCATCATAGTAACCGAAGTACTTTAGATTCACACTTGGAATTAGTTCAGATAAATTTTTGCAGACTACCTTTCAGCCCTAAAATACCTCCACATTGCTGCTTGGGCTAAGTCTCCAGCCCCAGCTAGAGTCTCCAGCCAAATCCCCAAGGAAAACAAAGGAGAGCTCCAGCCCACAGTGCTGCTTTAGTGTTACATATGAGGTGTTACAGAGACAGGGAGAATTAGCTTGGGACCATCTTCAAGAGGAGGAGAGAAACAGTGGAAAAGCAGGGCAGGGATAGGACTGGGATTTGTAGGGTTGGACATCAAGCGGTGAGAAAGGAGTGAGTGAGTTGAGGTCCTTAGTGGACAGCAAGAAAACAAGAAAGGAAGGTGGGAGCAGAGAGCTGAGGAAGCAAGACATATCTGGGAGATGAGAGTGCGGGAGGAACAAGGGGAGAGGGATAGGGTCACTTCTGTCTCAGTGGGAGACTGGAGATTGGGAAACAGGGGAACTGAAGCGTGACAAACCTGCGACAATGGTGGGTTGAGTGAGGCAGAGAAGGAAGGTGGCCTTGCAGGGAGAGGCAAAACGCTGCCAGTGCAGATAGTGGTGTGCAGGCCCACTTCCCCTGGGGTCAGCAGGCAGAATGACTTCACTGGCTATCCTCATCCTCTTTTCCCCACTCTCACAGTCACGCTGTTTCCATGCAGTGACCATGGCAACCCAAGTTTTTGACTGGCCTCTCTAGGATGGTAGCTGTAATGATAGTGGTAATGAGTATTGACGGAGGGGAGGGGAAGGCAAGCAGCTGTGGAGCAGGGGAAGTTGCCTGAGTACAGTAATCGTGTTTGGCAGGTCAAGGGTGAACTGTGGCCTGCGGGAGTTGTACAAAGCCCAAGGCTAGCGAAGTGGTGTTATAATAAACCCCAGATGTTTCCGCTATTTACAATGTATACATTATGCTTAAACTTGAAAATGCATCCTAGGATCTGGTGAGTAGGGGAACAGTTATTAGCTGCTTGGAAATGACTTGCTAGTAATGTATCTGTTTCCCCTTGGTATTAGCTGTTGCCTGTTTAAAATATAAATCTTCTAAGCAGAGACCCTCAAAAGTAGCTTCTTTGCCAAACCAGTGGTTCCATTTGGCTTCATGAGAAACAGCACTGTCCCCCCCTGACAGTTTTGGGGGGGCTGCAGGCTGGGCATGGCAGCCCTGGGACCCATGCTAGCAGCCTGTGTGTGTTGGTGTGGGAGAGGCACTGCTGTCAGGCACGGGAGCGCAGCCAGTTGCAGGTGTGCAGAAAGCACTGTTTAATTTCCCCAGACTAATTGTTTTAGAGCTCCGAGCCAGAACCCTTGTGGTATGTCATGGGCCACAGCACAACCACAGTGACTTTGAATAAGCATTTGGGGGAGGGGGGAGGGGAGGAGGGATTTAGTTGATTAGGTTTTTATGTCAAAACAATTGCTTGTCTACAAGAGTAAATTTGTCAGCTAAAGTGTGAATTTACAGCCTAACAGTTGCTCTACACAAACCCTCCAGGTGATCAGTCCTACAGCTGGTCCAGGCAACACACTCAAGATATTAACATTTAAAGCGGATGAGTTCGACTGTGGGAAGCCCTGGAGCAGGTGTTCCTGTTCAGAGATCTGCTTTGGGAGTAAATTAAACTAAAGGCACCGAATTTGGAATAGCTTTTGGGTCTGCATAGAAGTGAATCTTGGGGGTCAGGGAGAAAACTATGCTGATTTTGACAGTTTCTGTTCAGGTTTTCTTCCTTGTTCTCCATTTGTACCCCCAAAACTCCCTATGCAGCTATTCTATCACAAGTCTACTGTGGCCTCTATTAAGGGTGATGTCTCTTCTTCCTGAGCCTTATTGTTCTGCCATATCCCGTGCGCCTGCCTTAGAGTGATTTTCTTGATTTTTAGCCCTGATGGACAGCTCCCTGTCTAGCCATCCAGTTTTACAATATTTCACATCACGCCTAATAAGAAGGGATGCGGTACAAGCATTCTGCTAGGCAGACCGCCTATGTGATGCTGATGGATCTCTGTACGTCTCTCTGATTTGCTTGGACTCCTTAATATGGGTGAAAGAACATTCATTTTAGGGGTTTCTAACATCATACTCTGGTTTAAAATGTAGTAAGCCACTCCCATCAATATGAATTCAGTGTCCGAGGTGACTGAGTGTAAAATGACCAGAGCTCTGTAAATTCACATCCTATCCCATGAACTAGGTTCTCCACACAGAAAGCCCAAAGTGTGGAAATGTCACTTGTCTGAAATCTTTTGGGAATGCCAGACTCATCTGTTTTGCTGATTGAGAAAAGTTTTTTAAAAATTTTTTTCATGTATTTCGATATGATGACCATTTTTTTCAAAGTGAAGTTGCTGAATAAGAGTTAAAACAGCAAAACCATGCATTTTTCTCTCCCAGTCTACGCTTAAAGCTGAGGTACCTCTCCTCTTTAAGGGTGTGATGACCATCAAATATGGCTCATGAAGTTACTTTTAATACTATTTTGTTTAGTGAGCCTGTTGGCTGTGAGTTCAAAACATGTTTCAATAAAACGTCTGCTTCTCTTCTCCCATGTGTCCAGTAGATTCAGCTAATGCAAAATTCCCCTTCTCTGTATTTTGATCTATATCCCTCTGCAGAATAATCAGATACAATAGCAAATACATCAGGTAATATGTTATTTTCCAGCATAGAAAAACACCTAAGAATGTACAGTGTGGTTATGTGTATGTTCAGCTATGCAATTGTATAAATAAATGAAGGGTAGAGATAACATATCCCCAGACCTTGGAAAACTGAGTTATCAAATTGAGAATAAAGGCTACGCTTAATAACAAATAACAGTGTCATAATAGTTAGCAACCTGTAAGAATCTTTTTTGTTTGGGTTTTTTTTTTTTCTGGATGGATGGGAGAATGGGACACAAAAAGGAAAAAGATGATTAAAACCTGCTGTGTAAGTCAGTGTTTCTTTTGATTATTTAAATTATGTTTAAGATTGGAGAAGCAAGCCGTTGGGATTAACAGCTGTCAAATCTCTCACTACTATCAAAACAATTCCATCTCATGAGCACTGAGAAATACTGAGAAATGCAAAATTTCACTTTTTTTTTTTTAGCAACTCGGAAAGATTGGGATGAAGATACTGCAAGGAAAAGGGCACATGGCCCTGGAGATTTTGCCTTTCTTGGCATGGAAACCTGGATTTCCATGATTAGGTGTTGTGTTTGGTGTGTGTTCAGTCAACCCTGAGGTCTGAGAAGGTGCAGATGGAGGTGCCACGCACCTCCAGAAGAGAGGATCACTTTGGTTTTGCTTTGCCTGTTTTTGACCATCCTCTAGGTACTCTCAACGCGCATCAGAGCTATTAATAAGAATGGCTTTTGTGCCCTTTCACACCTTCTTGAACACAAAGTATGTGCCCACTTCCTCTCCCTTCATCACAAATAGCTTGTTTGCTCTGGAGTCTCCAGGAAAATGCTATTTGGTATCCTTTTTCCTTAATCCTTGGCCTGTTCATAGGAATTCATGAAGCTCATGAGATAAAACACTCTGCAAAAAGAAGCTCACACCTGGAAATAGTGACTTCCAAAGTCCAAAGTGTGTCTTAAATTCTTTCCAGAAGCAATTATTAAAAGGGAAAAATAAAGTAGATGTTTAGTATAATGATACTGTTGGGGTTTATTATTACGTTTTCCTGCCAACTTGGGGGTTATGACATCTCGCAGTAGACAAACAGAGATTCAGGATGAGGCAATACTGTGAAAATAGTATGCTTAACATCTACAGGGCACTTCCCTGTCTTGATTGTTTCCATTTCTCTCAGCAACAATGGTGTCCTGCTTGGTTGCTTCCTACGTAAAATTCCTTTTGTAGCCAGAAGGGGGACTCAGGATATTAAATTTCAGCAGATTAAGTGAACTCATCCTTCACGTTCTTTCTTCTGAAC
Source organism: Nestor notabilis (assembly GCF_000696875.1). Lineage (NCBI taxonomy): Eukaryota > Metazoa > Chordata > Aves > Psittaciformes > Psittacidae > Nestor > Nestor notabilis. The sequence goes on from NW_009928982.1 coordinate 12,386, forward strand.
ATACCTGTCTGATACTGTTGCAGTTGTTTATTGGCTTCCTCCATCAATCTGCCACGGTTTTCATTTACATAGCTTTTGTTATTATGTACTTATCAATGCAGGACAAATTTTGCAGAAGGAAGTACTGAAATGCTAGACACCTGGCTGGAACCAGATACATATACCAGCTTCGGTGTATCTTCTCTTTGTCTATTTATCAGAGGGGTTTTCAGCCCCTGTATTACTTGGGCTCCCGACAGTTATATATTCTCCCCAGTGTGTAGGAAGAACCATAGACTGTAATTAATGCGGGAATATTTTCATGGTTGAGGCACCCAAACACAGGCGGGTGTTGTGAGACCCAAGAGAGTGGGTCCTGCTGGATGGACTTCAGACCATCTCAAGACAAAAGAGAATAAATGGACATTCTTAAGCATATATATTCATGTTGCTTTGTGATGACAGCAGTAGTGAAGTAAGCTGTGAGAGAAAAACCAGAAGAAAATAAATAAATAAATAAATTAGAAAAGTAGATGGTGTGGCTACACAATTTTAGGTTCTTTTCCTAAAATGGTAGAGATGAGCAGACTCATCTTTTGCTCTTCACCAAGAAGTGAAACCTGTCAGCCAGTGGGATTCTTGTGAGACAGCCTCGTTCTCTGTATTCATGCCACCTTGTACGACTGAGTCTTACAGGAAAACTGATACAACTGCCAGTTCTGCTGCAGGGGTTGCACATAGTTTCCATTGTAAACCCCCATTTTTCCCAAACCTTTTTAGAACCAAGCTTTTATCTTGGATTTATTCTTGCAAATGTGAGTTTCTTTCTCATGTCTTTTAGCAAGTCTGGACAAAAGAGATGACTGGCAAGCCCCTAGGGTTCAGCACAGCTGGGGAGAAAGTTATGCATTCTGCCTGTTACATACTATTTTAGTGAAAGTCCAGATTGAAACTTGACATTATACTATCTTCTTAGGAAAATGTGGTTTTGTTTGGTTTATGAATGTCTGGGGATTTTTTAAAGACTAAAAAAAGGAAGAAAAAAAGTGGCAACACGTAAGAATTAGTCTAAGCACTACGCAGACACTTTCTAAAGGGAGATTTGGTTTGTGTTTGATACTTCAATCTCATCTTATTTCTTGGAGAAACATTCCTCCTGTGTCTGTCAAGGAGCAGCAGATGCCTCTAGCAGATTTTGCAGCTACTTACTTCAGATAGCTCCGGGGAGGCACAGTAGCCACATTTGATGAGGTTTTCCTTTAATTCTGACTCTGCAAGGAATAAATAGGCAATCTGCTGGACTGCTGCAGCATAACACCAACAGCAGTGTGGGGGAATCTTCTTGGTTTTCCTCATCTGAGCTTTTTTCTGGGAGCTGTCTCATGGTTCTCCCACTTGGGATTTTGACTCAGTTGGGACAGTAAGTGTATAGATTGCTGCCTTCCTTGCAGCTTAGTGGTCCAAACCTGAACAGACCTGGTCTGAGGTCTAGTGGGGCTCTGTGGTGAAAACAGCTTTTCTGCAGATTGTCTTGCAGTCATCCTATTAATGCTCTTCAGTAAGCTCTCAGCAGCAGATAAGCACATTTGCTGGATTCTGTGTGTATTCAGTCCAGGTGATTCATGATTAATGTCAGTGTCCTGGTTGGGAATTAAAAGCAAAGGAAGACTTTCTTGTTGCATAAACAACAACACGCTGAAACTTTTACTAGAAATTATGAGGACACATAGATCACAGGTGATATGCCAAAATCTCCAGTAGCAAAATGAAGCTGTTGTTGACAAGGTTGTTATATTTGAGAATGAAAGAAAAAGGAGACTAGGAAAGGGATGAGACATTGGTCTGATTAGCCCTTTGATGCAGAGGATTATAATCACATTGATGTCTTTCTATCCTGAGTGATGAATGCATATTAACATGTATGAGTATTAACACACAATGGCACTGTCTTTAAAGTCAGGTTTCTTAAATCAAGTCAGTGGAAGCAGAAAGAGCATTGCCTCTAGGAAGACCCGTTAGGACTAATTTAATCCAGAAGCTTATTGATTCAACTGAATTTGTTAAGGATTTTATTTTAATGGTAGTTCAATCATAAATCAGCTTAAAATCAGTGTGTGTTCACACTGAGGCTTTGCATTGGTTTAGGTAAAATTGATTCATGCTTTACTTAGAAATCTGCAAATTTGGATATAGATAACATCTGTACTTTATTTTTTTCTCCTTAGAAAGACTGTAGCACATTTCTCCATCTTCTGGGGTGAAAGTCTAGCTGTATCAAATCAATGACAAAGCATTTTATTTTCACAGGACCTGAATTTTACCTCAGTACTGTGCTGGGCCTGCAGTTATCATATAGCAAATAAAGCCCTGATTACTTGCACACTTGATATAATCAATTTTCAGGCTGTGATTTTATCCAAAACTGTGACACATGAAAACCATTTATAAGTTTAAAAAAAGAAGTGCGGGAAGGGAGATTAACTTCCTTTACCATGTCTTTATTTTTTTTACTGAGAGCCTGTTCAGAATTTATGTGGAGTTTATTCTCCAACTCCTTTTCAACTAAACTTGACAATACAGTCTCTGTTCTCTTAATGGAGGTCCTAGGCTGGGGCATAAGATCTGGCAAATTACGTACATTACTTACTACACTTTATACATTTGAGTAGCTTTAGAAGGTCTATCTGTAGCTCGTACATATAAAAGCCATATTCCTTTCCGACAACAGATACTCATGACCATGATCACAAGGGTTAGATACATAGGATGTTAAATAATTCTAACTGTTTAGTGCATGTTCAGCCTGGAGAAGAGAAGTCTGCGTGGAGACCTCATAGCAGCCTTCCAATATCTGAAGGGGGCCTACAAAGATGCGGGGGAGGGACTCTTTATTAGGTACTCTACTGCTAGCACAAGGGGTAATGGCTTTAAACTTAACCAGGGGAAGTTTAGGTTAGATATAAGGAAGAAATTCTTCACAGTGAGGGTGGTGAGGCACTGGAATAGGTTGCCCAGGGAAGTTGTGAATGCTCCAACCCTGGCTGTGTTCAAGGCCAGGTTGGATAGAGCCCTGGGAGACATAGTTTAGTGTGTGGTGTCCCTGCTTGTGGCAGGGGGATTGGAACTAGATGATCTTAAGGTCCTTTCCAACCCTAACTATTCTGTGATTCTATGTTAGGGTCTTTTTCACATAGTGATAGATTATACGGCCATTTTGGGGTTTTGTCAAAAGGTTACATAAAAAATTGGCAGGATGGTCTTGATGGTTATGGACCAGGAGCTCCAGGCTGGACTTGATGGCCCAGAGATGTATGTCACAGTTTTCTGTATTTGTATGATGATCTCAATCCTGTGTGACCCACTGTTTAGTATTCACACAGTCTTCCTGGTATGCAGTTCCACCACTTACTTAGGTTTGATCTGAATTATGTGATTTAAAAGCCTTGTCATTTTTCCTACATAATTTTTGAACTTTTGCTTACAGATCAGAAACCATTTCAGAGTTGCATAAAGTGCTCTTGTCCCTCATCCAGTGCTTGCTGGACCGTGGCATGTTTCTGCATGCTTTACTGATCATGTGGTTATGGATTTTTTGGAGGTTGACCTTTAAAAAGATATCTAATCTTGTATAATAATTTAACCAGGATAAATGCTTCTAATTAGATCTTTTTGCAAGCTGTTCTTGATTGCAGGTATTTAGCAATATTTATTCTAAATAATTCTGTTTATTTTTTCGTTTGTCTCAAGATATCTGTGTACAATTTCAAACACATGTGATGTAAACGTTTTCTTTTCATTGCAGTTTCTTTTTCTGTTTTGCCATAGAAAGCTGCAGAGTATAAATGTAGGGTTCAGGATATGTTGGAAGTAGATTACACTGAAGAGTATACAACGAGATCCTCTCTGCACACTGTGCAAGCCCATAAAGTTAAGTGCCAAGTTGAGATTTTTGCTGAGCTGTGTTGAGCTGATGATTTGTGTGCAATGCCCAGGTCTGCCCAGATCCTCATTTCCTGAAATGAGTCAATTGGCTTTCAGTCTTATTGGCTTAGCTGTTTGCACACCTTCTAATAAAAACATTTACAGGTGATTGCCATCTCAGTCATCTGGGGGGACCAGGACTAGCTGTGTTGTGTTCTTTTGCTGTGGGACTGGCACCCCTCTGCCATTGTCAGACCACAATGATTTTCCCCTTAGCATGTCGTATGAAAGCAGTTGTGGTCCAAATTGACTTAAGAGTGAATCACAACATGTTCCACCTGCAGTAGCTCTGACTTTTTCTACCTGGTGGAGACTGTGGCAGGCAGGGGTTGGGAGATTGCTCTTTCAGGTGTTACGCAGCTGGGATAAGGCTGGCACATGCTCTGCTCTGTCTGTGATCAGCACCAGAAGAAATTAATTAAGAAAAAACTTTAAAGGCAACTCTGGTTAAGTCTGTGTGGGAACAGACCTTACTTTGGGGTTGCAGTGGAAGGGTTGTCCTTTCTTTCCACAGGTTTTCTCCATGTAGTTTTTGAACACACAGATGGTTTTGTAGGGCTAAATCCTTCACAGCCTGTGCTGCACACCCACACAAATCCCAGAAAAAGTGTATTTCTAGGAGACCTGACCACAGAGGATTTAAAGGAGAAAAGGGAAGGGAAGTGGTGAATACCAATACCCATAATATTAAGTGTGACTTGTGCATTAGCAAATCAACGTCTTGAAAGTTTCAAAGTTCTTCATGCTGCTGTAAATACTTTATGTAGCCTATAATCCAACATCAGCGTCTTCCTTTCAATGCTCCAGTTAATCTCATTTTCTCCAAATTCATCACTGCATTTTGATTCTGTTCCTATTCATGTCAAACAAGCCATCAGACAGATTTCAGTTCAGGTTTTCCATCTCCTTACCCCAAAATTTCAACATGGATGAGTGGTTCTTTGTGGGGAGGAACATTAGCAAACAAATGATCCCCCTAAATTGCCGATTATGCCTGGGAATGCCCAGAAATTTTCTCATCTGCTTTGTGAAAGTGGTGGCCTCTCTTTGAGCATTGTGAGAGAGAGATAGTTTGGGATTTTTGAGGAAGTAGTTTTTCAGGTATATCGAGTTTAGGGTCTTTCTATGTACTCACTAGTTATTTTTTCTAGTAGTTGTATCACTAGACTCAGATTACTCAGGTATTCTTGGTGGTGGTGGCAATGACTCCAGCTCTGTGAACCTATTCAGGATAAGGTGGTTAGTGGTAACCTGCTGAGGTACCCCTCATCCCACTGTATTGGAATCACCTTCTGACCACCACTTCCACTGAATTTCACCTGTTATAGAGCTCCCCTGTATTGTATCAATTTTTAATAAGCATCCATTTGCGTAGTAGGTCCTTTTGGTTTTCTTGTTCAACATGGAGAATTGCTTTAATACTGGGGAAATTTGCCTGAATCCTGTGACTGCAACCTTGTGTGGTGTTATCTGAATTCTGTATTATGCATTAATGTGGCAGGCTGTTGCTTCTGTACATATATGACTGATCTTACCCTCCAAGTAGGCACAATTTGACATGCTTAATTAGGAAGATCATTGACCAGGCACCTAGAAGCATGCTAGCAGTGCCTCTGGATGTGTTGTTTTTCTTGATCTTAAGTCTCCTGCAGCCTTGAGAGAATCAGTAAGATTTTGAGACGTATGGCCTGACACTTTTGTCTGTGAGGTGGAACTACTGCAGAAACAGAAAATGCTGCAAAGCCAAGAAAACAGCGTAAGCCATAGGCCCTCTCTATGATTAGGATCAAGGGAAAGCAATCACTCATGTCCTCTGTAAGTGAGCATCTCAGCTTCGTTGGAACAGTGTGAAGGGAAA